>NC_069728.1:21175393-21319628 GCF_027358585.1 Pangasianodon hypophthalmus
GTTCCATCCTGTCGCTTTAAACAAAAAAAAGTCAAAAATGAAGTAAAATACAGAAGCTTAAACTTCACACACTGGCCCTGAGCCCCCGAGGTTCAATCCAATCTCAGAGATGTTCAGATATAAATATAACTTTATATTGTTTCTCCCTTTTTATTTTCTGTACTTTCCCCCTCCAGATATTTTCATCTCTATAGTGGCGTGACATACAGCACTGCAGAACGTGTCATATTTTCTTTTCAAGCCATCGATCAACTGTCCAGGACCTGCAGGAACACACTGCTAGAACGTATGGTTTAAAAGCCGAGCCGTCTGCTCCAGCCAGCAGTGATGATTTATCACCGCTCTGTTGCGTTAAACAGAACGGAGTTGTTTTAGTGATTTATGGCCGCATCACCTTCCTGTAAAAGCCTCCATCACAGCCTGATTTTGTCAGCGTGATACAGGAACTCAGAGAGGCAGAAAAACACCTGCAAATCTGCCACATTTCACACGAGTTTGAGGGAAACGGGTCATGAATCAGCAGTGAGTCAAGAGATTGCATCTGGAGCATCAAGAGTGATGTTTTAATTACGTTAATGTCCAAAATGCCTCGGGTTTGGATATGGATAAGTGGTTAACAAATCTCAAAGCAGATCCTCTGAGGAGAAGAAATAATGATAAGTGATCATTTCTGTGTAAGTAATTAACACTGTGTGTTATACTAAAGTACTGAGTGACAGGGTGGTGTGATGGAAGAATGCCGGTATGTGGTGTATGCCATTGGAAGAGGATGTCCAGCAGAAGGAAGCACCTCAGAAGCACCTTGATGGCCTGGGCTGGAGACGCTGGGTGGAGCCAGTGGACGAGCCCAGCAGCAGACACTCAGATCTGGCCCTGAAGTCGATGGCAGACTGCACTGTAGATCAGGAGGACTATAGAGAGTGGCCAAAGGGTGGCGTCGCACACCAGCCCCTGCTACAACAGCAAAACAACTCCACTAGGACTATCTGAATGCATGAGCAAGGCTCTACAGGTGGTTGATAGAAGCGACAGTGACACCACTGAGCTTGGCGTTTGAAGGAAAGATGCTGCAGGTACTGCTATACCAGCTTTACAAGGAAATTGCCCTGTGCTGCATCATCCAGAAGCTGTTGTTGCCATGGAGCCTGCAATGAAGGATGCAGCAGTCCATCCATTGGCTGATGAGGGTTGGCCACTCTAAAGCCATGCGGAGCCTCTGTGTACTGGGGTGTAGGTGTGGCTGTTCAGCCTGCAGTGGTGCAAGGGTTACAGTCCCAAGCTACAGAGGGATCTGAGAAGACTGCAGAGGGATCTGAGAGGACTGCAGAGGGATCTGAGAGGACTGCAGAGGGGCAGTGGGATTGCCCACACAGAGCAGCTAGGCTAGCACCCTGACAGACAGTAGCCTGTGTCTTGGACTGGCTATAGTTCGTTATAGTTCATGTTGTGTGGGCATGTTAAAAAAAAGCCAGAAGGACTGGCCTTTTGCTAGGTGGTGGCCTGGGTTGTTGCGTCAGCAGGATGGCTGACACTTACAGGGTGGAGATACGCAGCGTTGTTGCGCTAATTGGTGTGCCTGTGAGTGTTTGTTGTTCGCATAGGAATGTGAATGTTTGGAGTAAGAATGTGTGTTTGTGTGTATCCGGTACATGTTATACCAGCATGCCGGATGAGGTTGCTTTGTATTCACCGTTCTGCAGAAGCCCCGTGGGATTTGTTACCCCGCTGCTTTTCCTAACTGCTGTGTGGCTTACCACCAAACCCATGTTTGTGTTCTGAGTTTCAAAAGAAAACAAAAAAAAAACACCCAAACCATGGCTTATACAGTACATCAGCTCTCAACAATCACCTACTCCACGAGCCGACTCGTTTAGAAACGACATTTCACTACTAATCTAAAGCAATCTTACGCTTTATTTTCAAAATGTTCTTTTTCTCTTGCAAAATATTTACGCAGATGCTGTTAACGTGTGAAAGAGAACGTGTTTCAAATTCCTTTCAGTCAGTTTATAAAGATTATCGGCTTTTACAGGACATCGTGTCTAATCTTCAGTGCAGTAATGATAGATATTTAGGTAAGAAATACAGGGTGGCTTTAACAGGATCACAGAATTCCGTTCTGAACTGGACCACGGAGCTGAAGTGGCTCTCGGAAGCAGAGGTGGGATTTATATAATGTGGATGGATGACTTTAATCAGTAATGGGAGCTCTTCATTCTTCCCTGTCGGCTGTTACTGTGTGAGAAATGTGAACCTGAAGCTCAATTACAGTTTTAAAGCTCTTTTCAGTCAATCGCTGAAACTTATGATCCACTTTTTTTGCCTTAACCCTGGAGGAGAAAGGCTAATCCGGTCTCACACACTACAGGATTGCCACCGAGGTTAATAACTAGCATGACCCACATCCTGTCACACGCCTCCACTGGGTTAGTGTTAAGGGTGGTAACTTTTTTCACACGTTGACTAAACCCTTTTATTCAGGTCAGAATGTCCATTTACTGATTTTATACTAAACGTGGAAGAATATTAGAATGACTTTCTGCAACGATGAACTTTATGTCCTCGTTTTAGTTTTGCTAATGAAGATGAACATGTCTGAAAATCGCATTTCTATTACAGAGATGAGATTCGGGTCATTTTGAGCTGCGAGGAGCAAGGGCAAATAAAGAAGTTAATAAGAAAATGATGTTAATGTTGACATTAACGGTGTCTCGTTGCCCTTAGCTTTTATTTACAGAGTCCTGGAGCAGGTGAAGGTCTTTTTCCTTCTGTCTCCATCAGGGTTATTCATATTGATTAGCACTGAGCTGGAGAGGAGACACACCGGGGATTTAAAGATGAATGGTGCAGGTGTAGAGCTGTGAAATCTAAAGACATAGCCGGGGTCAGGAGGAAAACAACCAAGCCAGCAAGGGATGTCCTAATAATGCTAACACTCTGCTGCACAACATTATGCTATATTTTATAGACAGGAAGTAGCGCATATGTTTTTAAACAAAATTGCAACTATAGTATTGAAATAATTCATGTTTATGAGCCTTTGCTTTTTTATCCCCACATTGTGCCAGTCAGAGTCTGAAAGCCATCACATGCTTTCACAGAGACACATGAAGCAAACACAGCAACTGCTGCTCCTGCTGCATCACAGGGCTGTGTAACACACTCAGAGGAAATGCTATCTACCTTCTGCTGCATACTTGAGCTCACAGACGCCTACGATTGGCTCATGTCACAGTGATTGACATGTCACAGGGGCGTATGCCCCTCCCACCCAGACAGCACGGACATTTCCGTTCTTTTGGACGCCACAGACGGCTGTGGCATCGACAGGATTCAAACTCATGATCTCTCAGCAATAGAGTGAACACTTTTCCGCTGAGCGACCGTCGCATCCTACGAAACAGCATCCAGGTGCTTTTTTCCAAAGACACCCTGAGGACGTCACTGTGTTATCTGTGTTATACACCGCTGTTTAAGGTTTTAACTTTAAGAACACTGCTACCACTTCACTGCTGCTAAGGACGGAGTCCTGTGTCTGTGCAATATATTTCTACACTGACCATATTATTATTATTATTATTATTATTATTATTATTCCACACTACACATAACACTACATCTCATTTCATTGTAAACTGTTTAGATTTTTAAATACTACTTTGTACTGCTGCTTGATCTGTGTTTTATACGCTCCTCTGCCTATAGACTGCTCAGCCACTACACCTGCACACAGCTACTATTTACTGTACTACAGTTACGCTCCTGTTCACACACTGACACTGTGTTTATATATTCCAGTGTTTACAGTCAGGATCTGCACCTTACTTCCATACTGACTAGGCGCACACACACCATACATACTAATATATTCTGCATATTTTGTATATATAGTATTTGTAAATAATCTCTTTCCCCCTCTTTCCTCTCTCCTCCCGCTTTATCTTCTGATGTATATTTTTATATTGCGCAGATGTAGAGTATCTGAGCCTCATAACAAGCAGTTCAATGTACAGTCACTGAGATTTTGTGCACATGACAAATAAACTTCAATCTACTTCATACTACTAACTGTACAGTGGTTCAGGAAGGAGTTACGTTGACTAGCACAAAATCTATTCGATTCTCTTTCATTACATTTTATTTATACAGCAATTTTAACAATAGACATCATCACAAAGTAGCTTTGCAGAAATAGTAAGAAAGAGTAGCTTTAGATCCCTAATGAACAAGTCCGAGGTGACAGTGCTGATGTCCTGGGATGAGCACAGGACAGGATTTATGATTACAGCAGCAGCTCTTAGATAAAACAGTTTTACAGTCAACAGAGCTAGAGCTAAGGAGAATGTTTTCATCACTTACCCACTTTAAACTAGTCTTCTTCAGCGTAAAGTCCACAATCCAAAGTGCCACCTGAGCAGCCAGAAGCTGCAACACAACCTTCTGGAACACAAAACACACACACACACACACACACACACACACACACACATTATTATAATATAATATTATAATGTTAGCAGTGTGTATTTATGCATATTAAGTGTTTTTCTGTTAGAAAGCTTGTACTAACCATCTCTGAGGAGAAGAACAGAAAATTCAGCCTGATTTCATTGGGCTGGTTGTTACTGATGCAAGCTAACAGTAGCTCTGTTTGCTAACAACACTAGCTAGCTATGTTAGCTAACTAGCCATGCTGCTAATTCAGGATTAGCCTTTAATACTATAGTGCTGGATCCATTTAGAGCTCATCTGTCACATGACTCTGAGATCACCTAAAGTGTTCAAATGCACTAGATTCTTAATGTACAGTACAGGTGTGTATTCTTACACACTGACGGACAACACACACACGGCATTTGTTTGTTTGTTTATTCATTAAAGAATGTAATCTGTATCTGTTTATAGCTACAATTAATATCTGTGAGTTAGTTCCTCTTCTCACTTACATTATAAATGACTAATGTTTTCATTGTTTCACTGACTTTTCAGCATCATTAAAGATTCATAAAGAAAATTGTCATTAAAACACTGATATATACAACAAAAATTTAAATTATCCAAAAATTTAAAATGAACTACAATTTAAAATTTACAATTAACTCATCTAAGATCTATATCTCAAAACTATACTATACTGTAAAACTATATTCTAAAATCCGCTGTCTTTTAGGTATCTGCACATCTAGGGGATTGGTGATCTGCTACATCTCTCGGTTCGACATCTTGGGATGGTTCATTTGTTTGAATTCCTCGTCTGGTGACTTGTGAGCTCCTTCCTGAGGTGGCAGCCAGTCACTAAAGTTGGACTTAAACAATTTTAGGGTAAAGCCACGACACATTTGAGTGTATCTCTCTGCGAGAGTGCACTGAGAGTGCAGAGGGCCTCTGGGTGCCCTGTTTCTGCATGCTTTCCAGTCTTTTAGCCTGGTCTACAGTCAAAGAACTGAGCCAGACAGGGACTGCATTGGACACACAGAGCCTGTGAAGATGGAAACCAGTTCTGCATCTCAGACACCAAATTTCTTTAGGCAACACACAGCAAAAAGCTTCCTGTTGGTTGAGGTCAACATGTGGTCCAGCTGACTGTCCCATCTCAAGTTACTCTGGATGGTAACCCCAAGGACTTTAACTGTCACAAACCTCCAAGATCTTCTGATCAGTGGAAAGGGTCGGCCTGGCTGGTGTATGTCTCATGCTGGTGACATGTAAAACTATACGTTTCTTTGGGTTGAGTTTCATTTTATTCTCCTCTACCCAAACACCATTCAGGGTCTGTTGGAAGGTACAGGGTAGTTGGGGCGCCCACTTCTGGGCCAGTGTCATATCATCCACATATTTCCAGTGATCTGTTCCTTCCTGGAGACACTCCTCCACATGTTGGGTATTCCCAATCAGAGAGATATCCATGATAGAGCACTCTCTGGTGATGGTTGGTCATGAAGCTGCAGATCCATGGAATGAAGCCTGGTCTCACTCCAAGATCGAGGAGGCACTGTAATGCCACTGTGTGATCTACAGCATCAAAGGCCTTGGCAAAATCCGTTGTATTTAGTGTGCACACTGAGCCTGAAACATCACAAGCCTTGTACACAAAGTCCATCAAACTAACTAGATTGTGTGCTGTGGAACAGTTTTTTCAGCTACAAAACTTCATATGCTCTAAATTTGGCGTGATGTCATTCAGAATTCAGTGTGGATCAACCGTTTGCAAATTTTAAAGAGCTGACCTTTTAATGAGATCGACCTCAATTCATCAGTGTTTGGAGGGGAAGACGTAACGAACTGTTGATGATGACACAAAGAGCAAAGCTGATCTCACATGCAAACTCCTTCAATATGATTGGAGAGATCATGTCTGGTCCAGGGGATTTGTAGCAGGCAGTGGAAGACAATCTGCTGTACACGTCCCACACTGGAATAGTAGGCAGTGGAAGGGATGGTAGGAAAGGAGGTAAAGCTGAACGTTCAAGAGGCGGAAGCGACTTTAACAAACTTTGTGTTGATTGCTTTACCAATTGTCACAAAGTCCTGGGAATTCATTCTAGGAAGATTAAGTTGGTCTGCCTTTTTCAGTTTTGCACATTGATTTAATTCTGCTGTGCCGAGCTCTAGGATTCGCTTTTTCCATGCCTTCCATTTTGGATTTGTAGAAGTGTTTTTTTGCTGTGTATATTTCCTTTTGGACTTTGTTTCTGTAGAACTTTACCAGGGCACTTGATTTTTCAGTCTTGAAAGCTTCTTCTGTGCTTAATCTTGGGGGAGATCCATGGTTTGTCCGAAGGGTAAATGTCTGTTCATTTCAGGCAAGATAGTATTGAAAAAGGCGTTGGCTTTCTCACTGGTACTGGTTGCTTCCTTCTCCTCCTGCCATGAGTGAGGGGTAAACCAACTGCCAAAGTCACTCAAGCCTGACTCAGTTATAGGTCATACTACCCGTTTAGTCCACTGTGGAGGTCTTTAGGGCTCCGAAGGACAGAATTATGGTCACTTGAACTAACGAGAAGGACAATTTCAGGTTTTAAATATACTTTCATATTAGTGATAATCATGTGAAGGATGGCTTCACCTCTGGTGTTGTTCTGAATCACCTGGCAGAGTTTGTTATCTAGGCAGGTGTCATGGACTCTGAGATGGTTGAGGTCACAAATAGGGCCTTTTGCACCACAGGAACCTTTTCATAGTACCTGAACTAATTGTGGAACTACCCACTTTTTGGCGTTTTCGCACCTCCGGAACTGGGTGTGATTTTAGTACCGACTGCCTTTTTCGAGAACCAGATGAGCTCCTACTCCGGAGCAGGGTCTAACCTCTAACAACTGGTACTATCCGTGACGTAAGCAGATGTTGATTGGCCAAACGCGTACGAAAACGCCCTCGCCCGCCATGATTTAAAACGCCGTGTAAACACTGTAGTGTCGACTTATTTCACTTTACATATACGTCGACATTCCATGTCCATTATTGTGAAACCTGCGAGACACAACAGAAACACAGCTCCGATCACAGCGTCCTCCATCCTCCGGTTGTTTACGTTGTTGTTCTTTGTTTCCGTTGTTGAACGCCGCGCACAAATGATGTCACTGTCGACCGGCTTGCGTCACTTCCTAGTGCCCGCTGTCGGTGCGAATGCAACCCTTTAAACGGTACTGGGAAATAGTTCACACAAAATCACCCAGTACTTTAGTACTGTAAATTTAGTTCTGGAACTAAAGCGGTGCGAAAGGCCCTAATGATTTAAAAAGTCCAGTGTCTGGGTACTTATGTGAAGCAGGTCAAAAGAGGCTATTAGATGTTCAATGAGTTCATCACATACACACACACACACACACACACACACAGCAATAACTGATATGTGCTGTGGGAGTCTGAAGGGTCTCACTTTCACCCACAGACACTCTAGATGGTCTGGAACACTAACACAGGTTAAGGGAAATGATGGAACACAATCTCTGATGTACAGTGCAGCAGCTCCACCACCACAAGTGATCGGCATTTAGAAAACAGAGTCTAGCCATCAATACCCAATAACTCTATAACGTTTAGCTTGTTTAAGATATTTATCCCTGTGCGTCAATTGTTCTCTGGTTATGTTAAAGAGAAATTATTCATGTTAAACACACAGCTGTGGTTTTACTCAGTCCTGTTTTCATCCCTCATTTTCCCCCAAAACAGCGTTCCAGTCTCTCGTTTCTGCTCGGTACAGCTGTAATGCAGCTCGGAGCTGAGGATGATTACACACCAGCCTTTTCCCCATTCACCATTTTGCGTATAATGTTAGAGAAATGAGCTAAAAATCCCCCCAAGCATTTGCAGCACATCCATTTTTCATCACTGTAATAAAACATCCCCTTTATGGGAGACACAATTAGGGAACTTTATCCCTGAATTATTCCTGATCAATTAATCTCACATCCGTCGCTCATTCTCCGGTTTTAATTATGCATGATCTGCAAATGATCAATTAGGGCCGGGTTGAAAAACATTTTTGAATTTAATGGACCAAAGCCAAATGAAATGACTGCAAGGAACTGTTAAATAGTGGAACTTTTACTGCACGAGTCACAGACGAATAAAATAAGAAGAATATGCAGATGTTCTTGTGAATTTTTTCTAACATACAGTCTCCGCCTTTTGACATTAGGCCACGCCCCTTCCAGAGTCTTGTCCGCTGGAGATGATATGATTAATAAAAGGTGTTAAACTGCTTACATGGATTTTGATTGGTCAGAAGGTGTTGATTAATTCTCTATAACAGCAGCTGTGACAGTAGTGCAGGTTTATATTAATGCACTCGCTCTAATACATTATTGTTTCTATAGTAACGGCTCATTCACAGGGACGTGTACAGAGAACACTCCGTTAAAAAAAATCATTGATATGGTGAAATTTTCTGTAAGGAGAATTGTGTATATTTAACATTTACGGAAGGAGTCTCCAGTGTCAGCGCTTTGTAACAGTCAGAGGTAAAGCTCTAACTGTAAGTTTTCCGACGTCTTCAGGACAGAGGAGTTTACGCTTCTTTGCGGTTTCTCACTAACATGCAGAACAAGCTGCGATTTATTAACTTCAAGAGAGAGAATAAAGAGGCTGGTGAGGGAACAAGTGTTTATAGCTGCTATAACATAAGTGACAACAGGAACTAACCTGTTTGTGTAACTATAAATGGATAAAAAACTATGAAGTGTTGTTATTTAATAAATGAAAAATGTAAACGTTGGTAAGTTGCTGTGAATAAGAGGAGTGAAACATTTGGGGACATGCTGTTATAGGAAAATAATCAACTCTCTCTGTCTCTCTCTCTCTCTCTCTCTCTCTCTCACACACACACAGACACACACACGCACACAGACACACACACACACACAGACACACACAGACACACACACAGTGCTTTATTACTTACATAACAATCCTAAATTCCATCATTAATCACATATAAAATATATTTGCAAATAAAACTGAATGCATCAACAAACATTTAAAATTTTTCCATTTTCCAGGCAAGAATAAGGTCACACACACACACACACACACACACACACACAGAAAGCTAAACCGTCTGTCACCTCAAGGATTGAAAGGCATTATTTACACACACACACACACACACACACACACACACACCCCATGCTTGATTGTCTGGCACTTCAAGGTTCAGCCCTATTTTCCTTCTCACACTGGCGAACACACACCTTATTATTTTCACTCTCGCCTCACAGATTTGTGTGTGTGTGTGTGTGTGTGTGTGTGTTTTACTGATGAGCTCTGCTCTATAAAACACACTGGGTTTTTCAGATTCAGAATCGTTTTATTTCCTGTTTCGGTTGCATGTTCTGGTAGAATTGGTGTAAGAGCAGTATGTGTGTAAAACATGTCCGGATGTAAATACACTGCAGTGAACGTAGAGCTGTGTGTGTGCAGCTGTGTGTGCAGTGTGTCATGGAATCACATATCCACATTATTAAAATCATTTTGTGATTACAGCGGTGTGACAGAGCGCTCATGTTCACGGCTGCTAATGAGATCTCCTGCCTTTGGGAATAAGAAGCGTTCTGTGTGTTGAGCTGCTTTGGTTCGCTCCGAAGCGTTTTCCTGAGTGTAATCTCTCAAATCAACAGCGTTATCTCAGTGCTTTCGTGTTACATTTAAACGCTGAGCGGTGGCGGTGACCGGAAAAAATCTGGATTAACCTCACATTCTCGGGAATCAAAGTCAGAGAGAGGACAGAGGAACACGGGATTTAAAGAAAACAACCCGCAATATTTCCGTGAGGAAAGTTGCTGGTATTCAGAGTCGGGTTACGCAGCTGCTTACGTGGATTTTCTGAGCTTCACATTCAGATTATTAAAATCACCTGCGTGTAGTTCACACCTCTCAGGTTGCCAGATTTTTCTTGCTAAAAATAACATCTTAGCAAATGAAAATGGCCTGAATATAGTCAAATTTATCTAAGATTACAATAAATCAAATATCTGATTATCAAACATATTTTTAAACATTTTACTCACTTCAGGCTTGAAATCTGAAATCACGTCTTATTCCCTTGGCAGATCATCTCATAAATAAAAGCGTTTAAAGCTAGAAATGTGTAAAAGCATCTAAAAACAGGCTGAATAATCTTATAATTGGTTTATAATATGAATAATCTTATAATTGATTAGTCTCAAAATAATCTCATAAGTAGAAATATTAGATACATTTGCCCATATTCAAGATATTTTCACATGCTAATAAATCGTTACTCTGGAGTAGAAGTGTCCGAGACGTGTTTTATTAACAGCTAGACCTTTAAACCCCAAGCACTCACCTTAAACCTGAAACATATCAGAGATAGGAAGTGTAATATGATGAAACATAAAAGAAAGAGAACGACATTCCAGAGAGAGTGTGTGTGTGAGTGTGTGAGTGTGTGTGTGTTTACAGCCAGAGCATATATTACAGTGTGACGTGTTGTAGTTCCATCAAACTGTCTGATGGTGGCGCTGGACTTAACGCTGCTCCTCTCTCGAGCCGAGATCACGCAGGAAACATGCGCTTAAACTCAACATCACACTCGAGTGTAACTGAGACACGCCTCTGTTTTATACAAACTCCGCCCCCTGTGTAACTGAGTCACGCCTCTGTTTTAGACAAACTCCGCCCCCTGTGTAACTGAGTCACGCCTCTGTTTTATACAAACTCCGCCCCCTGTGTAACTGAGACACGCCTCTGTTTTACACAAACTCCGCCCCCTGTGTAACTGAGTCACGCCTGTTTTATATAAACTCCGCCCCCATGTGTGTAGCTGAGACACGCCTCTGTTTTACACAAACTCCGCCCCATGTGTAACTGAGTCACGCCTCTGTTTTATATAAACTCCGCCCCCATGTATGTAACTGAGACACGCCTTTGTTTTATAGAAACTCCACCCCATGTGTGTAACTGAGACACGCTTTTGTTTTAGACAAACTCCGCCCCCATGTGTGTAGCTGAGACACGCCTCTGTTTTACACAAACTCTGCCCCCATGTGTGTAGCTGAGACACGCCTCTGTTTTACACAAACTCCGCCCCCATGTGTGTAACTGAGTCACGCCTCTGTTTTATACAAACTCCGCCCCCTGTGTAACTGAGACACGCCTCTGTTTTACACAAACTCCGCCCCCTGTGTAACTGAGTCACGCCTGTTTTATATAAACTCCGCCCCCATGTGTGTAGCTGAGACACGCCTCTGTTTTACACAAACTCCACCCCATGTGTAACTGAGTCACGCCTCTGTTTTATATAAACTCCGCCCCCATGTATGTAACTGAGACACGCCTTTGTTTTATAGAAACTCCACCCCATGTGTGTAACTGAGACACGCTTTTGTTTTAGACAAACTCCGCCCCCATGTGTGTAGCTGAGACACGCCTCTGTTTTACACAAACTCTGCCCCCATGTGTGTAGCTGAGACACGCCTCTGTTTTACACAAACTCCGCCCCCATGTGTGTAACTGAGACACGCTTTTGTTTTAGACAAACTCCGCCCCTGTGTAACCTAAACACGCCTCTGTTTTATACAAACTCCGCCCCCATGTGCGTAACTCTCACGTAACTTTCGAATAGTGCTTCAGTCTGTAGTTACGTCTGAGGTCTGAATAACGTATTCAGCTTAATACTTCTTAACTCTGTACACCTCTGTATGGCTGAGTTGTGTTTACAGTGGGAAGGTGCAGAAATAAGGGTTTTTGACTATATTTTAATGAAAAATCTAATGAAAAGCTTGTTTTGTTTACAAGATAACCTTATATAGATTTATTTTTAATTCCTATTTCCTCTCTGTTTGTATTTGATGCGAATACAACGCTGGTAATAATTTTCTGTAAAATGAATGAACCTGGTTCTCCATGAAAAATAGCAACCAGGAATAATTGCTAAAATCTAATAGACACTTGGATTAGATATGTAATGTGGCTGAGGGAGGACGCCTGGGTAAAACAATAAACCTTACATTTATTAGTAACGATGGAAAGAAAGAGACGGAGGCAGTTCCAATCTAAGGCTCGGAAACAAAATGGAGAGTGACTGTGTGTGTGTGTGTGTGTGTGTGTGTTTTAAAGAAAGTGTGTGGGAAAGATAACATATGGTCTGAAAGAAAGAGGTATAACTTTAGAGAACTATGTTTCTGAGTTGTTCATCATTAAGAGGAAAAGAATGCTGGGACTGGTGGAGAGTCAGTGCTGCCATTTAAATCTGAAAAATAATGCAAATAAAAGAGATTTAATCAGCGTTCTGAATTTCAGACATGATTGTAGACGCATATATTCAGTCATGTGTGTGCTATATACTATATATATATATATATATATATTGATAACAGATGAAAGATTGCTTCTTTTTGTCTCTGTTATGTTTGTATCATTGGGTATAAAGCACACCTGCTTCACCCTCACCTGATTTGCTGATTGCGTAACGCCGTCCCAGCGATAGCGCCGTGGGTTCAGTACTGATTGATGCATTTTGTAGTTATTATCCTCAATTAAAATCTCCCTCTGTGCCTGTTTATGATCATGAAGCATACTCACGCTGCAGTTTTAATTTTCTCCGAATGCCTCGGGTGGTCCTCGGGGCAGTGCAGATCCTCACGCCACTCTCACAATTAGCATTTTCGACATTAATTTATAGGCTTTGCTCTTTTTCTACACTTGAATAAGAGTAATATGCATGGACTTTTTTTCACTAATGATATATATGTAGTGCTGAAAGAAAATGAAAATTGAGTTTCACTTCAAGGCTGCAGCATTTGAGCTCCCTCCAGCACTTTACTGATTTATTGATGCCTATTTTTCCTCCCACTATACCTCTCTCCCTTTTATTCATCATGTCCTATAGAAACTTTAATAATAGAGAATATGATGAGTTATCTGCAGTTCATAATGTCACCATTACCATTTCGATGTGATCTGAATATAAGATTGAGTCCGAGTCCTGTAATGATGTTGCTAGGTGCTTCGTTTTTATTACCTCCACTGGTTTTGCTTGTTTTTGGCCTTGATCATAGATTTTCATGTTGATTTTCATTTTCATTTGCATCAGGGGTAAATCTCGGATCTTTTCTCAACACAAAGAGGCAAAATATTTCTTCAGTGAGCTTTATACATAGTTCACCAGTCACACCTTGTTTGGTTTTGGTTCTACAGCTTTGTGCATGAAGCAGGACACTCACCTCATTGGATATACTTAGTACATTTGTTCAATAAAGCCCCTTAAGTTCAAGCAAAATGTCTGGACTGGAAAATCAGCAGACACAAACACACACTGCAGAATAAAGCAATTTCACTTTACTGTCTGTACATGTCCAAATACAACAGCATACGTTTCAGTGTAATAATATGGACACATTTTCCTCTTTAAGATAAATAGATTTTTGTTTAACATTGACTTAAAGTAAAGACACAACATTCTACAACAGCAACTGACTCCTTTCGTCTACCATCTGAAAGAAGCAGTCTATGAACCTGAGGAGATACATTGCCATAAAAACATCACATTGTTTTTCTAACGTTAGCGGTAACATATCGTCATTTAGATGAACCGCTGCGCCTAACTAGCTAACATTAACTATCTCAGATAATAGCTAGCTAGCTATGCAGTGTAGCTGAAAACATGTTGCACCAGCTAACATTACCTTCCAACAATGCTTAGCTTCACCAGCTAGCTAGCTAAACAGTAACATAGCTACACTTAAAAAATGTTAAGTTAAAAACAAACCAATTAGTAACCCAACTAATGACCTTCCCAGTGCTGGGTTATTTTTAACTCGGTGCATTGGATATGTTTCTCTACCTAGACTATTGGGTTAAAGATTACCCAAGTGATGAGTTAGCTTGTGTATTATTATTATTATTATTATTATTATTATTATTGGCATAGAAATATCTTTAAATATGTGTTTTGCTGCAGTTTGTAGTCTCACACACACACACACACACTGTGTAATTCTCTACTAGATTGCACAGAGACTGCATGGTGCAGCAGTCAGGACTTTAAAAGAACAATCCAACTTTTTTTTAAACGTATGCTTAACGGTAGACAAGCAGAAGTTCAGTGACAGCGGGTAAATGCTCATTCAAGCATTAGGTAACATGTTGAATTGTAACTTACCATGAAACTTGTGTGACAGGACAGGTGCACTTGACAGGGGCCAATCAGATTTCAGCTGGGACCAAAGCCCCTGTGGCTCCGCCCCTGGATCCACCTTTAATTTGAATCCATCTTCCTGTCACTCTCCTTTAATACGTGACTCCAAGCCTGTTAGTCTTGTCTCTATATAATTTAATCAGGAAACTTTTCTGTAAATGTTTTTTTTCTGTAACTGCATTATACTTTAAAGAATCCACTCTTTTACTAGACATCACCTGCATCATGGGTTTTTCACTAACTGCCACTGAAGCTACACAACCCACATGATGTTTACTTGAACTTCTGACTTGCATCGGTTCTACTCAAGCTCTAGGACAGCTAGGTCAACTGAACCATTGGGTAAAACTCATGGTCTAGGTGAGGCTCGAACATGTAACCCACTTAGATTACTGAGATTGGGCCTGAAAGTACGTCACCTGAAACAGTGGGTGAAACTCATGCTCCAGGCATTGCTCACACTCACAAAGTAGACATGGCTGCACCTGCACTGTTGGCTAAGTACCACACGCTAACTGAAAGCCCACCTGATGTCCACTTACATTCTACATAAGCATTAAACATGGAACCAGATGGGACCACTGACATTGGGCAGTTGGTGTTCAAATAGGTCACTCGAACCATCAGGTAAAACTTGTGCTCCAGGTGAGGCTTGAACTCACAACCTCGGCATGGCTTCACATGTACTGTTGTATAAGTACCGTGCGCTAACCGATTGCGCCACTGGAGCTACACACTATGATTATGGGACCCACTAGATGAGATGGAGTAGGCATCTCAAATCTCATCCAGATTATTTATGAACGAACAGGAGTTGCTGAGGAAAAGGCGTGGCAGGGTGGGGTTGTAGGACTTAATGCTGAGCCTAGCTTGTATCCCAACTCTCTTGGCCTGCTTTTGTTTTCTCACCTGGAAGTTCAGGTGACCCACTTGAATGCCAAATCTAAGTTGTTCTAGTGGGTTCCACATTTATAGCTTGATTAAAACCAGTTTAATTAGGAAGGGCACATGGGCATCCTATGGTTTCTGGGTAGAGTGTGGTACTTACAGTATATTACATTAACAATGAAGTCAGGGTGAGGTTGTGAGTTTGAGCCTCACTTAGAGCAGGAGCTTTACCTGATGGTTCAAGTGACTCAGTTGAATGCCTTATTTCAGTGGTTACAACCTTGGCATAGTTAACCAACTGCACCCCTGGAGCTACAAAATCCACCTGATCTCCTTACAACTTGCTTTGGTTCTAGTAAAACTTTAAACATTGAACCCACTATGATCACTGAGACTGAACGTCAACATGGCTGTACATGTACTGCCATATAAGTTCTGCATGCTAACCAATTGCACCAATAGATCTATATTTTTTTGTCAAGTTGCATTGGTTCTACATGAGCGTTAAACATGGAACCCATTTGACAAGCTGAGATGGGGCATGCATCTCAAATCTCATCCAGCGTATTTATGAGTGAATGGGAGTTGGTGAGGAAAAGAATCAGCAGGGCGGGTTTAGACAGGTTAGCTTTGAGCCTGCCTTTGTTTTGTTCTGCTTCACCACCTGCATTTCTTCTTCGGGGGTATGGTGGTTTCGCTGGGCTCTGGTGAGTATAGGATCTCTGGTGGGATCATACTTGTTTAACATTTAACCTTTAGTTAGGGCATGCAGCTGGATCAAAAACATGACCTAGGCATGGCTTCACATGTACTGTTGGATAAGTATCATGCACTAACATAATCACACCACTGCAGCTACCACTGAGTCACACTTGCCCTTCCAACTTGCTTTGCTTCTCATGATATCCAGGTGAGGTTCAAACTCACAACCTCAGCATGTCTTCACATGTAGTGATGCTACATGATTTCCACTAGCAATGGCTCTCCTCAACTTTTAACCATGGGCATGGGGCATTCAACTAGGTCATCCAACGTCCTGTCACTCTCCTTTAATACAGTGACTCCAAACCTGCTAGTCTTGTATCTATATAATTTAATCAAGCAACATTTCAGCAAATGTTTTTTCTGTAATTGCATTATACTTTGAGAATCCACTCATTTTCTAGACATCACCTGGATCATAAGTTGGAAGGTGTTGACTTGCCCTTCTGACTTGCATCGGTTCTACTCAAGCTCTAGGACAGCTAGGTCAACTGAACCATTGGGTAAAACTCTTGGTCTTGGTGAGGCTCGAACATGTAACATACTAAGATTACTGAGATTGGGCATGAAAGTACATCACCTGAAAAAGTGGGTGAAACTCATGCTCCAGGCATTGCTCACACTCACAAAGTAGACATGGCTGCACCTGTACTGTTGGCTAAGTACCACACGCTAACTGAAAACCCACCTGATGTCCACTTACATTCTACATAAGCATTAAACATGGAACCACTGACATTGGGCAGTTGGTGTTCAGATAGGTCACTTGAACCATCAAGTAAAGCTTGTGCTCCAGGTGAGGCTTGAACTCACAACCTCGGCATGGCTTCACATGTACTGTCGTAGAAGTACCGTGCGCTAACCGATTGCGCCACTGGAGCTACAGAGGCCACAGCATGCCCATTTATCCTTCCAACTTATCACTCAAACTCCAGGTGAGGCTCAAAAGCACAATCTTGGAATGGTTTCACATGTACTGCAGTATAAGTACCACACACTAACCAATTGCACCAGAGCAATTGTGAAGTACCCACACAACAAGCTAACATGATGACATGATGACCACTTGCCATTTCAACTTGCACTGGTTTTACTCAAGCTTGTAATGCAGAATCCACTAGGCCTGCTGAGATTGGGCATTTAAGAATGTCACCTGAAACAAAGGGTAAGATTCAAACTTCAGGGAAGGCTTGAACACACACGCATGGCGTACAGTGCATACACACTAACTGAAAGCCCACCTGATGTCTGCTTACATTCTACTAGGGCTGTTAGCATTATTTAGCTACGAGAACAGGGAACCATTTAGCACACTACAAGAATCCCATTTCAATTCCTGTCTTGTTTTTTGAACATGGCTGCTGTAGCTGTGATTAGCTAGAAAACAGCGATTCCACAGCAGTGACTATATGATTTAGAGGCGAGCAGCAGGTAATGATAAACCCCCAGTGGCAGCGCACTTAAACAGCTACATGTAAACATCAACTTTTTTTCTACAGCATATCATCTATATATCGGAGGGCACAGTGGCTTAGTGGTTAGCATGGTTGCCTTGCAAACCTCCAGGGGAATCTCCAGGGTTGGGGGTTCAATTCAATACACCTCTGCCCTGTGTGTGGAGTTTGCATGTTCTCCCCATGCTTTGGGGGTTTCCCCTGGGTTCTCCAGTTTCCTCCCCCAGTCCAAAGACATCTGTTGTAGGCTGACTGGCATCTCTAAATTGTCTGTAGTGTGTGTGTGTGTGTGTGTGTGTGTGTGTGTGTGTGATTGTGGTTGGCACCCCATCCAGGGCGTCCCCTGCCTCATACCCCGAGTCCCCTGGGATGGGCTCCAGGCTCCCTGCCACCCTGTGTAGGATAAAGCGGTACAGAAAATGGATGGATATCATCTATATTCTTTTAAACAGACATGTATTATTGAATAAATCGAGGTGTAGGAAAGATCTTTACTTGCCTTAAAAATGATATTTACTTCATTTACTTTGAAATTTGTATGTCCTTTAAATGAATATTTTTACCAGATCTGAATTTGCCGAGTTTTTACTGTCAAATACTGGTATTTACCCGCTAACAGAAACCCTGCCTCAGATGAGGCTTGAACTCACAACCTTGGCATAGTTTCACATGGACTACTATGTAAGTTCCATGCACTAACAAAACCCATGTGATATCCACATACATTGCTTCTACTGTTGCATTAAGCATGGATCACGCTGGGAACATTGAGATTGTTCATTGAGGGTGTTCAAGGTAGAACTTGTAGAACTTGTGTTCTAGGTAAGGACCTCAGCATGGCTTCACCTGTACTGCTCTATAAGCACCGTGCACTAACCCTTACCACCACTAGAACTGCAAATCCTACCTGATGTCCACTTGAGCTGGTTCTCTTCATCCTTCTGCATAGGACTGGATCAAAAGCCTCCTATCTCCTCGTTGATGATTCCATTTTAAGCATTGGTACCCCCTTAAAGTGGCAGTTTTTGTTTTATCAATTTCTGGGGGTCACAGGTGGAAGGACGTAGGAACGAGGAATCAATAAGACATCAGTTAGAGTTTTCCACCACAGCACCCCAACAATGAGTGACAGTACAGGTATCATCAGGGAAAGAATTTCCAGTGCAAGTACTAAGCCAAGTGGATATCAGGTTCATTACTGGTTTTTAGTTCCAGGGGTTAAGTGGTATCATTACTTATACAACAATACATGTGATGCCATGCTGAGGAAATAATAAAAATAAGATTATCACACTGGGTTGTAGCTAAATACTATATTTTCTACTTGCTATCTTTTGTGGTGTCACTTGAATCTTTTATGTAAGATCAAACTGCATATGATGGTTCAGTCTCTCTTTTCTTAAATAAAGCTATTAAGTTTCATGGTTCCTCAGCAACCAGTGTATTTTGCAGGTTAATTATTAGTTCAGCAACAAAGCTTTGAAGTTAGAGAGAAGTAATTAAAGAAATTAACACTGCTATCATCATGGTGGTCCATCTGTTGCCTTCGCTCTAAGCCATCTGTCAGAACGACACATAGATTAGTGGTCATGTGTCCCTTCGAGATCTCTTGCTAAATTAAAAACTTGTGTACCTTTCAGTAATGAATGCACTTCAGCCTGTTCAATGATCAGCGGATGCACCAATCTAAAATATATATATATATATACATATATTTAATTACAAACAGATTTCTGAATGAGCAAGACTGAAAAAGAAACTTGTCTGTGATTCTGCTTCAAAATCCACCAAAACCACTTTCACAGCTGGAGTTTGTCTCAGTTAATCCTTATTTACCAAATAAAATATAACATCGTTACATCTGATAAATAATCCTGTGCTACATAAGGAATAAACCGTGATGGAGTGGTGTGAAGAAGCAGAGTTACTCTTACCATCCCGACACTGATTCATTTCCTACAACAGCATGTGCACTACTGTGTTACTCCTCTTACACCACAGCAATATGGCAACTTTAATTTTGTTAGTTAGTAACAGAAGTTAGTTCCTGTTGTCACTTACGTCATAGCAGCTATAAACACTCGTTCCTTCACCAGCTTCTCTTTCTTCTCTCTCTTGAAGTTAATAAGAGAAAAAATAAAATGCAGTTTGTTACTCATGTTAGTGAGAAACCGCAAAGCAGCGTAAACTCCTCTGTCCTGAAGACGTCGGAAAACTTACAGTTACAGCTTTACCTCTGACTGATACAAAGCGCTGACACTGGAGACTCCTTCCATACATGTTACATAAATATCTCCTTACTTTAAGAAAACTTCACCGTATCAACAATTACACACGTTTTTTAATTTGTTTATGTGGAGCGTCTGCTGTCCGAGTCCCTGTGAATGAGCTGTTAGAAAACAGAAATGAGAAATTAATCAACACCTTCAGACCAATCAGAGTCCAGATTTCAACAGCGCTGTGGTGAAAATTACTCTAATGAATATAAATCGATTCATTTAATCCATTAAACCATAGTCTGGGTGCTTGTGGAGAGATAAATTCCATCCAGGCGAGTCTGAGGAACAAAAAATGTGCAGTAAAAATAATTACTTTTCTACATATTCTAATGATTCATTAGTCGTAATCACTTCTAATTAATAATGCAATGCCACTTGCACATTGTCCTTAATATATCAACTGTCATTTGTTTATATTCATGAATAAATCATGACATGGAGAGATCAAGGCTGCCAACATCCCAATTACACAGTAATCAAAATGAATATTTAATCAGTGAAGTGCTGCCTTTGTGAAGAGAGTTATTTATAATTAGGGATTAAAGAAAACTGCACAAACATCAACAGTAACTCTAACAGCTGTAATTATTTCTCAGTATAAGATGCAATGAATTTTTAAAAATATCTCCATGAAAGAACAAAATCAGTGTGAATTTTAATCTCACTTGTCATAAAGCATGTCTAATGTCAAATCCTCTAACTGTCCTGTTATTATCTGTGCTGAGAATGCCATGAATATTTAACAGCAATATATCAGTCAATGAAAAAGAAAATTGCTTTGGGAAACGAGGAAAGAAGGAAAATCGAACCATGAACAAAAACACTGAGACCTTTAACAGCGGTTTCGTAGAAAAGATGTACATTAGCACCTAAAGTTTCTCATGTTTATTGTTTAGTATACTGGAAAAATTACACTCATGAAAACAGCAAGAACATATTTATTGCCAGCACTGTGACAAGAACTACACTTCAGGTGTGAATATAAACTACGATTAACACCACGCTGCATGAAAATCACAGCTTTCAGGTTTATTCATCAACACAGTGACAATACAGCTCTATTTCAAATAAATAACTGAATTATTATTGTGCAAAGTAAAACAATAGAACAACAAATCATTAAATACTTACAGCTTCTTACTGGATATGACGAGTAGGTTAGATTATACAGCCGACCTAAAGGGATTTACACAGTATTAATAAAGACAGAAAGTAAAAGTAACAGAATAAAAAAATAAAAGTGACAGAGTAATAAAGAAAAGTAGCAAAATTTAAAAAAATAAATAAAGTGATGAAGTAATAAAGAAAAGTAACAAAATAAAAAAGTAAAAGTGACGGAACAATAAAGTAAATTTAACAAATTAAAAGTAGAAAAATAAAAAAAGTGAAAGTAATAAAAAAATAACAATGTAAAAGTGACAATGTAAAAAAGTCAAAGTACATTGTTGTCTTTACAAATAAACTTGAATCAGAATTTAAAAAAAAAAAAAATTACTCCCATTAAAATGACCAAATGTAATGGAGCTTCCACATCTGGCCAAGTGAGGTATTTGTGTGGTGTAACAGTATTACAGATGTGCCTCTGCTGTAATGCACTAATTCCTGCTCCTCGTTGTTTTCCAGCACTGTGTTGTAAATGTATTTTTCCTCAGTGATTTCTCACAGCTACACAGTGGAGATGTCTCGGTGTTCAGTAAGAGTTTCGTAAAGGAAGGACAGTGTTTTATTAGTGTTTGACATGCGGAATAAAAGCAGGTCCTGGTACTGCACTCAGCCTTTTGGAGCGAGACGTGAGACTGTACTGAAACGAGGCCAGGTATTCTCAGAGCCACTTCTGTCTGAGAAGGAGACAGCGTGTGTTCACAGCTGGGAGAAAAATTACAGCGTCGATCCAAACGGGCTTTTCGGATTCCTCCAGACTGCCAAACGTCTGGACAGCAAAGTCGATAAAATCCTCACGGGTCGAGTGTTTCACGTAGGTTCAGTTAAACACACGCAGCCGCTTTTTTATTTAGCTCCGATCTCAGTTCTTTATGTGGTGCTGCATATTTGGGACAGTATCTAACGCCGTATCTCATTCCCGAGCCTGGAAAGAGGATGAAAATGTGGTTCTTTTGCAGTTCTGGTCTGAGGAGTGGGATGTCGGGCCGAGTCGTGAGAGAGAGAGAGAGCAGTAAGCAGGTTTCACAGCCGGGGGCCGGCAGCGAGCACTCCGAGACCTGATTGTGAATTCAGAGCTTGTCTGTACAGAATCAGAGGCATTCTCTCTCTCTCTCTCTCTCTCTCTCTCTCTCTCTATTCCTCTAATCCTCCCTCCTTTTATTCCTCCTCCGAACACTTCAGCCTCTCAGATCTCTGCAGTTCACCTCGCTACAGCCACACGGTCCAGAAAGGTTCGACTGTGTTATTCAGAGGTTATTTATCCAGACGGATTTACAGCCAGGTGTTATTTTTATTCTCGCACAAAATTAATAGTTGTGTTGATGCGTAAAACCAAAATTATAACAAAAATAAAAACCCGATGCTACAGTACTGAGTGACGTGATGAAATTACTGTTGCCACCCTAAAGATGATTATTTTCCTCTAACTGCACATCCCCAAGTGTTTTATTCCTCTTATACCACAGCAACTTCCCCATGATTACAATACAATGTAATTAACAACATAAATACAACATTAGAAAATCTGATGTCATTTTCATTTATTAAACAATGACACATCAGACATGATGTTGAATTTACTTGTGATGTCACACTCTGCTGTAGTGGTTAATGGCTCATATGAAAGTAGACACTCAGGGCTTTAAGAATTTGCAGTTTTTAATGAGTATTTATTTCTTAAGTCACGATACTCTATGTACAGAGACCCAACAGTGTCCTGACTAATCTCATAACAGACTTTATCCTGATCGAATCCATAAATGTTGTATAAACGTCTCCTTACAGAAAACTTCACCTTATCAACAATCACTGATTCTCACAATGATTCTCCTGAATGTTCTCGTGTCTGTTTGTGAGGTTGATTTAATATTCAGGTTCAGGTTGACACTGAATCAAGGAAGTGTACTCATGCGCTAATAGAAAATATCCTTTCAGTCATCATGTTGGTGGAAGATGGGAGTGGAATGTGGAACGAATGCGGAGCGTTGGATCTAATTACTGGAAGACGAGGATGCATGCTTCAGCTTCGACTCCTCGCAGTGTACTTGAACTTCACCACACACTGAACATGAGCTCCATTCGCAGCTTATTAGAGATGTGCAGCAATAACTCCTGGGCTAAAGTCTCATGCTCAGGAGTGTGTTTGTGTGGCTGGTGTTGTAAACAAAACACTCGAGTGTTTGAGCAAGATGTGAATACTGATGGTCATGTAGATGAGAGAGAGACCAGGAGTGAGCAGAAGAATAACAAATCCATCTCGTTTTATTTCACAAACGCAATCAGTCGAGTTGTTAGAGCTGTGATTCTTCATCAAACTTCACTTCACTTCAGCTTACGTGATTTAAAACTCTGAAGGTTGAAACTTCGCTTTAAAGCAGATGGAATCTGAATCACTCCAACTATTTTAGATTCAATCCCAAGTTTCTCTTATTTCTCCATTTTTATTTGATCTGCAGTTAAATCTCTCCTCAAAGCCAAATCCTACGTCCTCGTGAACTCCTTAAAGTGTAGTGATGTTAATTGATCTTATTTATGATGGTTAAAATCTTACACCACAGCGCTGCTGAATTCTGCACTCTGATTGGTCAGAATGTGTTGATTCATTCTCTATAACAGCAGCTCTGGCAGTAGCGCAGGTTTATATTAATGTGATCATTCTGATACGTTATCGTTTCTATAGTAACAGCTCATTCACAGGGACGTGTACATCAGACATAAACGGGTTAAAAGATGTGTAGTAGATGATACTAAGTAGGATACCTATTTGAGTGAGAAGCAGACAAGAGGATGTGAAGAAGAGGAAGCAGATGAGGGGAGCAGGATGAGGGGGAGAGGACTAATAGAATTGGAAGAGGGAATATAGACGAGGGGAAGTGGATAGGGCAGGAGGATGGGGGAAGTGGATGAGGGGAAGAAGAAGAAGGGAAGAAGATAAGGGGAAGTGGATAAGGTGAAGTGGACGAGGGGAAGGGGATGAGGGAAGAGGACAAATAGAAGTGGACAAGGGAATATGGATGAGGGGAAGTGGATGAGGGGAAGTGGACGAGGGGCTGTAGCTAAGGGGAAGTGGACGAGGGGCTGTAGCTAAGGGGAAGTGGATGAGGGGAAGTGGATGAGGGGCTGTAGCTAAGGGGAAGTGGATGAGGGGAAGTGGATGAGGGGCTGTAGCTAAGGGGAAGTGGATGAGGGGAAGTGGATGAGGGGCTGTAGCTAAGGGGAAGTGGATGAGGGGAAGTGGATGAGGGGCTGTAGCTAAGGGGAAGTGGATGAGGGGAAGTGGATGAGGGGCTGTAGCTAAGGGGAAGTGGATGAGGGGAAGTGGACGAGGGGCTGTAGCTAAGGGGAAGTGGACGAGGGGCTGTAGCTAAGGGGAAGTGGTAGCTCAGTGGTTAAGATGTTGACCTACTGCTCAGAAGGTTATGAGATCAAATCCCAGTGCGGCCCCTGCTGGGCCCTTGAGCACGGCCCTTAACCCTCCACTGCTCAGCTGTATAAGGGGAGATGAGTGTAAGCTGCATCAGTCCCCTGCCCTGAACGTAGAGGAGTGCAGGGGAAGTGTTCTACAGCGAGGGGGTTAATACCCAGTCATCTGAGGTGAAAGTCTGAATTTAAAGCCTTTATAGTGATCAGACTGCTGAGATGCAGGGAGCTGAAGTTTAAATCTCTTCTCAGATTAAATATAGATGCAGAAGAGCAGAAGTTTTATAAATGACTCCTCACACGGAAACGTGTAAGATTTGATAAGAAAAATTTGATAAGAAACTCAGAAAGAAGAGAGTTCATTTTATTATAGAAAAACAGGCGTGAGTATCACCAAGCTAGAACTGATTCCAAATGATCATGCTCAGGATTTCAGGATTTCAGAATAGATAGATAGATAGATAGATAGATAGATTTGACTAAATGACTAAATACAGAAAAATGTGATTATTTTCAGACGGACAGTAAAACAGTGTCAGTGGGAAGTGCAGGAACTGAAAGAGCAGATGTTTCCTCACCAGTGAATCGATTTCACATTAACAAGAGCTGAGAGATAAATCAGGAAGTAGAGGAGAAAGAAAACTGGATCAGGAGCAGAGAGAAACAGCAGGAATGTCTGAGGTAATACAGGTGAAAGTCTCCGAGCGGGAAATAAAGCTGCAGGACGACTGTTTCTATCAACTTTATACATGTTGAGTTCAAAGATCACAAAACCTCAACGGATTTGAGAAATATGGCCCAAAACATTCCTGAATCTCTTCTCTTCAGCTGTTTATAGCTGCTGTAGCGTAAGTGAGGACAGGAACTAACTGTTTCTCTGAACGTAAAATGCAACTACAGAGTTATTGGAGAAAAAATATAACGCTGGGAAATTTCTGTGCTATAAGAGCCATACAATATTATTACATCATCATATGTAGCTTGATTGATTGCTCAGTCATGAGTGTGTGTGTGTGTGTGTGTGTGTGTGTGTGTGTGTGTGAAACTGATATGGTGGTGATAAACAGCGCTAATCAGTTGATGATGGTTCGTGAATCCGGAGGCTGAAACAGAAAACTAACACCACAGCGCCCTCTATTGCTCACTATGTCAGAAATGTTTTAAGAAAATATTTAAGTGTGTATATTTTACATCACTGTTTGTTTTTCTCTTGGTTGCGTAATACCAGAATTAATCACATTCATACATCTTGAGAATATGAACCTAATATTTCGACATAAAATATAATAAAGTAAATCTTCACCCGCGTAATTAATCAACAACAACAGAAATAATTAGAAATGGGTCACTGATGTGATGAGCTTTTTGGTTTTTTGTTTAATCCACTAGTTTCTTATAAAATAATTTAATAAATACACGACACGTCACTTTAATCTACAACACCTCCTGTTAGTGAAAGCTATTATTAATACATCAAACCTCTCTAACTGTAAATGCAGAATGTGTATTAAAGTATTAAAAAGGGTATTGGGTATGCCTCTGTGTGTGTGTGTGTGTGTGTGTGTGTGTATACAGTATATATATATATATATATATATATATATATATATATATATATATATATATATATATCAAATGGAATCCATATTAAATTCATCCATATTGAATGGATTCAAAATGTTTCTTTTATTATAAAAACACAATTCAAATGTTGTTATTTAATTATATTTAACCAACATACGAGTTAAAATGCAGCTTTTTTCATTCAGGAAACTTGAACTATATTAATTATAAACACGTAAATGATGATAAAATTTGTTCTCGGGAAAAAAAAAGTAAAATAACCTGAACACTTCTACATAATAAAGTGGTGTTTGTTTGCTTTGTGTTAACTTTATATCGAGTTTATTCTTCAGAGTTAGTTAAAGAGGCTGTGATTTGTATTAAAATGAAACTGAATGACACACACACACACACACACACACACACACACAGCTCCGTATTGATGGTTTTTTCTAAGCAGAAGGAGGTTTAGTGTGAATTTATCCCTGTGTGCAGAAGGTGCAGGCTGGAGGTGGCTCTGATGTTAAGCTCGAGTTTATTGATCAGAACGTTGAGGGTTTAAATGTCTGATAAACCCTCGCTGTGTCCTGCTCAACCCCGACTTCACTCTGAGCTGAGCTGAGAGTCTGGATGAAATATATACACGCTGTACAGTTTATACATCATGCTTATGTACAGTACATGCAGATGATGAGATAATAAACTTGTTTATCTTCGCAGAAGGAACGCAGAGTTTGACTGTACAGAGTAACTGCTTTACTGTGCAGATGTTTACGTTCCATCTTCTGAGGTAAATGGGAGGAACCCATGTGGACACGGACACCGAGATGGCTGTGGACATGATGAAAGAAGATGAAGAAGAATATGACTTCTACCTCGACTGGAGAAACTTCACTGCTGCCATCAAGCTGTCCTACCACAATGGCATCACCTTTATGCTGATGGTTCTGCTGGATAAGGAGAAATGGACGAGGTGGAGAAGAACATTCACTCAGAATTTCCTCAGAGAGGTTTATCTTCACATGGTCAAGTTCTTCATCTCTGCCTCATAATCTCTCTGTGACAGTCTGAAAGAAACGAGTGTTGATGTGTTTAACCAGACGCACGTCTCTGAGGAGATCAGACTGAAGGTTTCTGAGGTATGTGGAGGTTATCTCTAACGTAAACCACAAACCCCTGTGTGAACTCCTTCAGCTGGGTGGTTTATATTTAACAGAAGAACTAGCACTCTATTGCACGCTCAAAAGGGCCAAGAACAAACGTCTGTTTTATATCAGAAAATAATATTTTCCTTAATCAATATTAATCAATAAGTATAATGCTACACAACAAATCCAGTCTAACCCACCGCTAGTAACGCACTAATCACACGTCATCTCAAACACCAAACCTCGCTGAAGATATTTCCATCTACGATATGAAAAGCATCTTTACACAATAACAAGCTTCGTCTTCTGTTCGTAGTTATACGTCATCTGTAATCATGCAGATAATATAATTATAAAAATATAGGATTTATTACAAACATAAGGTCAGGAAATCTCCAGAGGGTTATGAATATTTTATATGTTTGAGAAATATTCAGGCCCCATATGGACGACCTGAGGAACTGTTTGGATTGCTGGAGATGGAGCCACCTGGAGGCTGTGGAGATGGTGCTGCTTGGGGATCACATGGGGAGCTGCACTGTACTGTACTGTACTGTAATGGCTTGGGACTGCGATTGCTGTAGTGGCTTTGGGGCTGCAGTTGCCACGAGCAGCTTCGTACTCAGGACTCCATCAGTGGACAGTGGACAGATTTTAACCAGCCGGACTTCTCGTAAAAACTGTGATGAATTTATTGGTTGCACAATTGCACTATTTGTCCATATAGTACACAATAGAAGGGATTTATTTATAATCGCACTATCCGTTGCACCCAGATGAGGATGGGTTCCTTCTGAGTCTGGTTCCTCTCAAGGTTCCTTCCTCATGATGTCTCAGGGAGTTTTCCTCACCACCGTCACCTCTGGCTCACCCATTAGGAATAAATTTATAAATGTGAAAAGTTAAAATTTATATCCTGAACTTATGTCTTTCTGTAAAGCTGCTTTGAGACAATGTGCATAGTTAAAAGCGCTATATAAATAAAATTGAATTGAACTGATTTTATTTTTAATCATTATTATTATTATTTAATTATGAAATAATTAATTATGTATACATTTAGAAATAATTAATTCATTATAAATAAGACATTATTTATACATCTATATATATTAATTAACTAATTAGTTAATTTGTTAATTAATTAATTAATTAATTAATTAAAATAGTTAAACCTCTGGCCAAGTCATAGTATAATTATTATTTATTTAAATAATTAATTATGAATACATTTAGATATATTTAATTGCTAAATAATTAATTCAGTATAAATAATACAGTATTTATATATCTATAAATATTAATTAATTATTTAATAATGGTTAATTTATTAATTGGTTAATTAGTTAATTAATTAAATAGTTAAATCTCTGGCTATGATTTCTAGCTAGATATTTTATAATACATTACAAATAATTATAAATAATTATCTTCTAAATAATTAAATTATTATATAAATGAATTCAGGTTTATTTGTAAAAGGCATGTTTTTAGTTAATGTGTCATTATATTTCTTGCTAATAGCTAAAGGTGTTCCTCAGGGATCCGATCAGCGCTCTAGTTTATTTTCCAATAGAAAATGATATTATTGCTTCTTTCTATGCCGTGTCAATTCTATTCTATTATTTCTACACTGTGTTATTTCTATAGTGTGTTATTTCTATACTGTGTTATTTCTATAGTGTGTTATTTCTATAGTGTTATTTCTATGCTGTGTTATTTCTATACTGTGTTATTTCTATAGTGTTATTTCTATACTGTGTTATTTCTATAGTGTGTTATTTCTATGCTGTGTTATTTCTATGCTGTGTTATTTCTATAGTGTGTTATTTCTATAGTGTGTTATTTCTATGCTGTGTTATTTCTATACTGTGTTATTTCTATACTGTGTTATTTCTATACTGTGTTATTTCTATACTGTGTTATTTCTATAGTGTGTTATTTCTATGCTGTGTTATTTCTATAGTGTGTTATTTCTATACTGTGTTATTTCTATACTGTGTTATTTCTATAGTGTATTATTTCTATAGTGTGTTATTTCTATAGTGTTATTTCTATACTGTTATTTCTATACTGTGTTATTTCTATAGTGTGTTATTTCTA
The DNA here is from genome assembly GCF_027358585.1 of Pangasianodon hypophthalmus. NCBI lineage: Eukaryota > Metazoa > Chordata > Actinopteri > Siluriformes > Pangasiidae > Pangasianodon > Pangasianodon hypophthalmus. Next base: position 21,204,831 of record NC_069728.1, read on the forward strand.
TAGTGTTATTTCTATAGTGTGTTATTTCTATACTGTGTTATTTCTATAGTGTGTTATTTCTATAGTGTTATTTCTATACTGTTATTTCTATAGTGTGTTATTTCTATAGTGTTATTTCTATAGTGTGTTATTTCTATAGTGTGTTATTTCTATACTGTGTTATTTCTATAGTGTGTTATTTCTATACTGTGTTATTTCTATGCTGTGTTATTTCTATAGTGTGTTATTTCTATGCTGTGTTATTTCTATAGTGTGTTATTTCTATGCTGTGTTATTTCTATAGTGTGTTATTTCTATACTGTGTTATTTCTATGCTGTGTTATTTCTATAGTGTGTTATTTCTATGCTGTGTTATTTCTATAGTGTGTTATTTCTATGCTGTGTTATTTCTATAGTGTGTTATTTCTATGCTGTGTTATTTCTATACTGTGTTATTTCTATACTGTGTTATTTCTATACTGTGTTATTTCTATGCTGTGTTATTTCTATAGTGTGATATTTCTATGCTGTGTTATTTCTATAGTGTGTTATTTCTATACTGTTATTTCTATACTGTGTTATTTCTATAGTGTGTTATTTCTATAGTGTTATTTCTATAGTGTGTTATTTCTATAGTGTGTTATTTCTATACTGTGTTATTTCTATAGTGTGTTATTTCTATACTGTGTTATTTCTATGCTGTGTTATTTCTATAGTGTGTTATTTCTATGCTGTGTTATTTCTATAGTGTGTTATTTCTATGCTGTGTTATTTCTATAGTGTGTTATTTCTATACTGTGTTATTTCTATGCTGTGTTATTTCTATAGTGTGTTATTTCTATGCTGTGTTATTTCTATAGTGTGTTATTTCTATGCTGTGTTATTTCTATAGTGTGTTATTTCTATGCTGTGTTATTTCTATAGTGTGTTATTTCTATACTGTGTTATTTCTATAGTGTGTTATTTCTATACTGTGTTATTTCTATGCTGTGTTATTTCTATAGTGTGATATTTCTATGCTGTGTTATTTCTATAGTGTGTTATTTCTATGCTGTGTTATTTCTATGCTGTGTTATTTCTATAGTGTGTTATTTCTATACTGTGTTATTTCTATAGTGTGTTATTTCTATACTGTGTTATTTCTATGCTGTGTTATTTCTATAGTGTGTTATTTCTATGCTGTGTTATTTCTATAGTGTGTTATTTCTATGCTGTGTTATTTCTATGCTGTGTTATTTCTATAGTGTGATATTTCTATGCTGTGTTATTTCTATAGTGTGTTATTTCTATGCTGTGTTATTTCTATGCTGTGTTATTTCTATAGTGTGTTATTTCTATACTGTGTTATTTCTATAGTGTGTTATTTCTATACTGTGTTATTTCTATGCTGTGTTATTTCTATAGTGTGATATTTCTATGCTGTGTTATTTCTATAGTGTGTTATTTCTATACTGTTATTTCTATACTGTGTTATTTCTATAGTGTGTTATTTCTATAGTGTTATTTCTATAGTGTGTTATTTCTATAGTGTGTTATTTCTATACTGTGTTATTTCTATAGTGTGTTATTTCTATACTGTGTTATTTCTATGCTGTGTTATTTCTATAGTGTGTTATTTCTATGCTGTGTTATTTCTATAGTGTGTTATTTCTATGCTGTGTTATTTCTATAGTGTGTTATTTCTATACTGTGTTATTTCTATGCTGTGTTATTTCTATAGTGTGTTATTTCTATGCTGTGTTATTTCTATAGTGTGTTATTTCTATGCTGTGTTATTTCTATAGTGTGTTATTTCTATGCTGTGTTATTTCTATAGTGTGTTATTTCTATACTGTGTTATTTCTATAGTGTGTTATTTCTATACTGTGTTATTTCTATGCTGTGTTATTTCTATAGTGTGATATTTCTATGCTGTGTTATTTCTATAGTGTGTTATTTCTATGCTGTGTTATTTCTATGCTGTGTTATTTCTATAGTGTGTTATTTCTATACTGTGTTATTTCTATAGTGTGTTATTTCTATACTGTGTTATTTCTATGCTGTGTTATTTCTATAGTGTGTTATTTCTATGCTGTGTTATTTCTATAGTGTGTTATTTCTATGCTGTGTTATTTCTATAGTGTGTTATTTCTATACTGTGTTATTTCTATGCTGTGTTATTTCTATAGTGTGTTATTTCTATGCTGTGTTATTTCTATAGTGTGTTATTTCTATGCTGTGTTATTTCTATAGTGTGTTATTTCTATGCTGTGTTATTTCTATAGTGTGTTATTTCTATACTGTGTTATTTCTATAGTGTGTTATTTCTATACTGTGTTATTTCTATGCTGTGTTATTTCTATAGTGTGATATTTCTATGCTGTGTTATTTCTATAGTGTGTTATTTCTATGCTGTGTTATTTCTATGCTGTGTTATTTCTATAGTGTGTTATTTCTATACTGTGTTATTTCTATAGTGTGTTATTTCTATAGTGTTATTTCTATACTGTTATTTCTATACTGTGTTATTTCTATAGTGTGTTATTTCTATGCTGTGTTATTTCTATACTGTGTTATTTCTATACTGTGTTATTTCTATACTGTGTTATTTCTATGCTGTGTTATTTCTATAGTGTGATATTTCTATGCTGTGTTATTTCTATAGTGTGTTATTTCTATACTGTTATTTCTATACTGTGTTATTTCTATAGTGTGTTATTTCTATAGTGTTATTTCTATAGTGTGTTATTTCTATAGTGTGTTATTTCTATACTGTGTTATTTCTATAGTGTGTTATTTCTATACTGTGTTATTTCTATGCTGTGTTATTTCTATAGTGTGTTATTTCTATGCTGTGTTATTTCTATAGTGTGTTATTTCTATGCTGTGTTATTTCTATAGTGTGTTATTTCTATACTGTGTTATTTCTATGCTGTGTTATTTCTATAGTGTGTTATTTCTATGCTGTGTTATTTCTATAGTGTGTTATTTCTATGCTGTGTTATTTCTATAGTGTGTTATTTCTATGCTGTGTTATTTCTATACTGTGTTATTTCTATACTGTGTTATTTCTATACTGTGTTATTTCTATGCTGTGTTATTTCTATAGTGTGATATTTCTATGCTGTGTTATTTCTATAGTGTGTTATTTCTATACTGTTATTTCTATACTGTGTTATTTCTATAGTGTGTTATTTCTATAGTGTTATTTCTATAGTGTGTTATTTCTATAGTGTGTTATTTCTATACTGTGTTATTTCTATAGTGTGTTATTTCTATACTGTGTTATTTCTATGCTGTGTTATTTCTATAGTGTGTTATTTCTATGCTGTGTTATTTCTATAGTGTGTTATTTCTATGCTGTGTTATTTCTATAGTGTGTTATTTCTATACTGTGTTATTTCTATGCTGTGTTATTTCTATAGTGTGTTATTTCTATGCTGTGTTATTTCTATAGTGTGTTATTTCTATGCTGTGTTATTTCTATAGTGTGTTATTTCTATACTGTGTTATTTCTATAGTGTGTTATTTCTATACTGTGTTATTTCTATGCTGTGTTATTTCTATAGTGTGATATTTCTATGCTGTGTTATTTCTATAGTGTGTTATTTCTATGCTGTGTTATTTCTATGCTGTGTTATTTCTATAGTGTGTTATTTCTATACTGTGTTATTTCTATACTGTGTTATTTCTATAGTGTGTTATTTCTATACTGTGTTATTTCTATGCTGTGTTATTTCTATAGTGTGTTATTTCTATGCTGTGTTATTTCTATAGTGTGTTATTTCTATGCTGTGTTATTTCTATAGTGTGTTATTTCTATACTGTGTTATTTCTATGCTGTGTTATTTCTATAGTGTGTTATTTCTATAGTGTTATTTCTATACTGTTATTTCTATACTGTGTTATTTCTATAGTGTGTTATTTCTATGCTGTGTTATTTCTATACTGTGTTATTTCTATACTGTGTTATTTCTATACTGTGTTATTTCTATGCTGTGTTATTTCTATAGTGTGATATTTCTATGCTGTGTTATTTCTATAGTGTGTTATTTCTATACTGTTATTTCTATACTGTGTTATTTCTATAGTGTGTTATTTCTATAGTGTTATTTCTATAGTGTGTTATTTCTATAGTGTGTTATTTCTATACTGTGTTATTTCTATAGTGTGTTATTTCTATACTGTGTTATTTCTATGCTGTGTTATTTCTATAGTGTGTTATTTCTATGCTGTGTTATTTCTATAGTGTGTTATTTCTATGCTGTGTTATTTCTATAGTGTGTTATTTCTATACTGTGTTATTTCTATGCTGTGTTATTTCTATAGTGTGTTATTTCTATGCTGTGTTATTTCTATAGTGTGTTATTTCTATGCTGTGTTATTTCTATAGTGTGTTATTTCTATGCTGTGTTATTTCTATAGTGTGTTATTTCTATACTGTGTTATTTCTATAGTGTGTTATTTCTATACTGTGTTATTTCTATGCTGTGTTATTTCTATAGTGTGATATTTCTATGCTGTGTTATTTCTATAGTGTGTTATTTCTATGCTGTGTTATTTCTATGCTGTGTTATTTCTATAGTGTGTTATTTCTATACTGTGTTATTTCTATACTGTGTTATTTCTATAGTGTGTTATTTCTATGCTGTGTTATTTCTATAGTGTGTTATTTCTATACTGTGTTATTTCTATGCTGTGTTATTTCTATAGTGTGTTATTTCTATAGTGTGTTATTTCTATGCTGTGTTATTTCAATAGTGTGTTATTTCTATACTGTGTTATTTCTATAGTGTGTTATTTCTATACTGTGTTATTTCTATGCTGTGTTATTTCTATAGTGTGATATTTCTATGCTGTGTTATTTCTATAGTGTGTTATTTCTATGCTGTGTTATTTCTATGCTGTGTTATTTCTATAGTGTGTTATTTCTATACTGTGTTATTTCTATACTGTGTTATTTCTATAGTGTGTTATTTCTATGCTGTGTTATTTCTATAGTGTGTTATTTCTATACTGTGTTATTTCTATGCTGTGTTATTTCTATAGTGTGTTATTTCTATACTGTGTTATTTCTATGCTGTGTTATTTCTATAGTGTGTTATTTCTATGCTGTGTTATTTCTATAGTGTGTTATTTCTATACTGTGTTATTTCTATAGTGTGTTATTTCTATACTGTGTTATTTCTATGCTGTGTTATTTCTATAGTGTGTTATTTCTATGCTGTGTTATTTCTATAGTGTGTTATTTCTATGCTGTGTTATTTCTATAGTGTGTTATTTCTATACTGTGTTATTTCTATGCTGTGTTATTTCTATAGTGTGTTATTTCTATAGTGTTATTTCTATACTGTTATTTCTATACTGTGTTATTTCTATAGTGTGTTATTTCTATGCTGTGTTATTTCTATACTGTGTTATTTCTATACTGTGTTATTTCTATACTGTGTTATTTCTATGCTGTGTTATTTCTATAGTGTGATATTTCTATGCTGTGTTATTTCTATAGTGTGTTATTTCTATACTGTTATTTCTATACTGTGTTATTTCTATAGTGTGTTATTTCTATAGTGTTATTTCTATAGTGTGTTATTTCTATAGTGTGTTATTTCTATACTGTGTTATTTCTATAGTGTGTTATTTCTATACTGTGTTATTTCTATGCTGTGTTATTTCTATAGTGTGTTATTTCTATGCTGTGTTATTTCTATAGTGTGTTATTTCTATGCTGTGTTATTTCTATAGTGTGTTATTTCTATACTGTGTTATTTCTATGCTGTGTTATTTCTATAGTGTGTTATTTCTATGCTGTGTTATTTCTATAGTGTGTTATTTCTATGCTGTGTTATTTCTATAGTGTGTTATTTCTATGCTGTGTTATTTCTATAGTGTGTTATTTCTATACTGTGTTATTTCTATAGTGTGTTATTTCTATGCTGTGTTATTTCTATGCTGTGTTATTTCTATAGTGTGTTATTTCTATACTGTGTTATTTCTATACTGTGTTATTTCTATAGTGTGTTATTTCTATACTGTGTTATTTCTATGCTGTGTTATTTCTATAGTGTGTTATTTCTATGCTGTGTTATTTCTATAGTGTGTTATTTCTATGCTGTGTTATTTCTATAGTGTGTTATTTCTATACTGTGTTATTTCTATGCTGTGTTATTTCTATAGTGTGTTATTTCTATAGTGTTATTTCTATACTGTTATTTCTATACTGTGTTATTTCTATAGTGTGTTATTTCTATGCTGTGTTATTTCTATACTGTGTTATTTCTATACTGTGTTATTTCTATACTGTGTTATTTCTATGCTGTGTTATTTCTATAGTGTGATATTTCTATGCTGTGTTATTTCTATAGTGTGTTATTTCTATACTGTTATTTCTATACTGTGTTATTTCTATAGTGTGTTATTTCTATAGTGTTATTTCTATAGTGTGTTATTTCTATAGTGTGTTATTTCTATACTGTGTTATTTCTATAGTGTGTTATTTCTATACTGTGTTATTTCTATGCTGTGTTATTTCTATAGTGTGTTATTTCTATGCTGTGTTATTTCTATAGTGTGTTATTTCTATGCTGTGTTATTTCTATAGTGTGTTATTTCTATACTGTGTTATTTCTATGCTGTGTTATTTCTATAGTGTGTTATTTCTATGCTGTGTTATTTCTATAGTGTGTTATTTCTATGCTGTGTTATTTCTATAGTGTGTTATTTCTATGCTGTGTTATTTCTATAGTGTGTTATTTCTATACTGTGTTATTTCTATAGTGTGTTATTTCTATACTGTGTTATTTCTATGCTGTGTTATTTCTATAGTGTGATATTTCTATGCTGTGTTATTTCTATAGTGTGTTATTTCTATGCTGTGTTATTTCTATGCTGTGTTATTTCTATAGTGTGTTATTTCTATACTGTGTTATTTCTATAGTGTGTTATTTCTATGCTGTGTTATTTCTATAGTGTGTTATTTCTATACTGTGTTATTTCTATGCTGTGTTATTTCTATAGTGTGTTATTTCTATAGTGTGTTATTTCTATGCTGTGTTATTTCTATAGTGTGTTATTTCTATACTGTGTTATTTCTATAGTGTGTTATTTCTATACTGTGTTATTTCTATGCTGTGTTATTTCTATAGTGTGATATTTCTATGCTGTGTTATTTCTATAGTGTGTTATTTCTATGCTGTGTTATTTCTATGCTGTGTTATTTCTATAGTGTGTTATTTCTATACTGTGTTATTTCTATACTGTGTTATTTCTATAGTGTGTTATTTCTATGCTGTGTTATTTCTATAGTGTGTTATTTCTATACTGTGTTATTTCTATGCTGTGTTATTTCTATAGTGTGTTATTTCTATACTGTGTTATTTCTATGCTGTGTTATTTCTATAGTGTGTTATTTCTATGCTGTGTTATTTCTATAGTGTGTTATTTCTATACTGTGTTATTTCTATAGTGTGTTATTTCTATACTGTGTTATTTCTATGCTGTGTTATTTCTATAGTGTGTTATTTCTATGCTGTGTTATTTCTATAGTGTGTTATTTCTATGCTGTGTTATTTCTATAGTGTGTTATTTCTATAGTGTGTTATTTCTATGCTGTGTTATTTCTATAGTGTGTTATTTCTATAGTGTTATTTCTATACTGTTATTTCTATACTGTGTTATTTCTATAGTGTGTTATTTCTATGCTGTGTTATTTCTATACTGTGTTATTTCTATACTGTGTTATTTCTATACTGTGTTATTTCTATGCTGTGTTATTTCTATAGTGTGATATTTCTATGCTGTGTTATTTCTATAGTGTGTTATTTCTATACTGTTATTTCTATACTGTGTTATTTCTATACTGTGTTATTTCTATAGTGTTATTTCTATAGTGTGTTATTTCTATAGTGTGTTATTTCTATACTGTGTTATTTCTATACTGTGTTATTTCTATACTGTGTTATTTCTATGCTGTGTTATTTCTATAGTGTGTTATTTCTATGCTGTGTTATTTCTATAGTGTGTTATTTCTATGCTGTGTTATTTCTATAGTGTGTTATTTCTATACTGTGTTATTTCTATGCTGTGTTATTTCTATAGTGTGTTATTTCTATGCTGTGTTATTTCTATAGTGTGTTATTTCTATGCTGTGTTATTTCTATAGTGTGTTATTTCTATGCTGTGTTATTTCTATAGTGTGTTATTTCTATACTGTGTTATTTCTATAGTGTGTTATTTCTATACTGTGTTATTTCTATGCTGTGTTATTTCTATAGTGTGATATTTCTATGCTGTGTTATTTCTATAGTGTGTTATTTCTATGCTGTGTTATTTCTATGCTGTGTTATTTCTATAGTGTGTTATTTCTATACTGTGTTATTTCTATACTGTGTTATTTCTATAGTGTGTTATTTCTATGCTGTGTTATTTCTATAGTGTGTTATTTCTATACTGTGTTATTTCTATGCTGTGTTATTTCTATAGTGTGTTATTTCTATACTGTGTTATTTCTATGCTGTGTTATTTCTATAGTGTGTTATTTCTATGCTGTTATTTCTATAGTGTGATATTTCTATGCTGTGTTATTTCTATAGTGTGTTATTTCTATGCTGTGTTATTTCTATAGTGTGTTATTTCTATGCTGTGTTATTTCTATAGTGTGTTATTTCTATAATGTGTTATTTCTATAGTGTGTTATTTCTATGCTGTGTTATTTCTATACTGTGTTATTTCTATGCTGTGTTATTTCTATATTGTGTTATTTCTATGCTGTGTTATTTCTATAATATGTTATTTCTATAGTGTTATTTCTATAGTGTGTTATTTCTATGCTGTGTTGCTCTGTATGTTTTGAGCTGATGAAAATTACCTGGAAATTACAAATATAGACAACTGATGAATAAAGCATTATTTTCGTAAACATGGCGAATCTGAAAACAAATATTTACGTTGCGACTGTAAGTCCTGACTCATCAGGTCAGCGGCACGATTCAAACACGACCTTTTACTCCTGGCCTTCACTATAGTTAATGTTTAAAAGATTTCCAGTGGTCAGTTCCTACTCTATAAAACAGGCCACTTTAAGCCATAGTACGTGTGGAGACACTGAATGTAAGTAGCAGTGCATTTTTATTACATACAAACATTAAGCTTCTGTTTTTAAGCTTGTAGCTGTAAGGAAACTGATTGTGAAACATTGATATTTATATTTTAAGTAAATATTTTTAGAATTCAATATATAATAACATAAATTAATAACCAATAACCAATTAATAACTTATGGCAAGTTCATTGTTGTCTATATATATATATATATATATATATATATATATATATATATATATATATACATAAATTATTTACATTACTTAATTTATTTTGTATTGTTTTATTTTATCGTCATTTGACTCAATAGAGATATATTCTGCACATTTTATAATATATATATATATATATATATATATATATATGCACAAATGTACAGAATTTGATTGTACATTAGCTTTAGTATATAGTCTGACCTGCTTATCACAGTGTCTTTGTTCTTCCTATTTCACATATTTCCTCTCTTATATTTTTTGTGCTAATCGTTGTTTATTTCATTAATTTTGTTGTTTAAGACATCTCATGCACTGGACATCAGAATTAAATCCAAAATGATTTATCATGCCTGATCTAAATTATATCAGATATATTGATCATGTTATAGTTAAGCTTCTACTTATCAATACGCTCCAGGAGTAAAAATAAATAAAACACTGAGGTGAGGCAAGAAAAAACAGACGTGCAGCAGACATGCAACAACTTGAACCAGGTTCAACAGTTCTGGCTTACAAAAAATATAAATGATTTTCAGACTTGTGAAATGATGCGCTATTACATAAAAGTATAAAAACACATGAAATATTACGGGGCCTTAAAGATGCGAAAGTCTGAAATTCACTTATATTTTTAAACCCTTTCGCGCGTGTTGCTGTTGTTCCTCATTCGGCGGATCTTGTTAGGGGTCGCCACAGCGGATCATTGGTCTGTATGTTTGATTTGGCACAGTTTTTACGCTGGATGTCCTTCCTGACGCAACCCTCCCCAGTTTTATCCGGGTTTGGGACCGGCACTGAGACAGTGACCCACAGGGGCCAGGGATCGAACCCCGGGCTGCAGCAGTGAGAGCGCTGTGGCCCAACCAATATTCCTCCAGCGACCCTCAAACCCTTTCATGCATAAATTCTTTAAAAACATATCCAGATTTTTTAGAAAGTGTCTTATTTATAAAAAGTCAAAATTCATATCGTATTAAAAAGTGAATGGATTGTGCATGTGTAGAAATACCAGGAGTAAAAACGGATAAAACATTACACATAATAAAAAAAAAAAAAACATGATTTCAATGAGTTTATAACCAAAAATTCTTTAATTTATGCTTGCAGTTTTGGACTACATGTTGTTGATTGACGATAAATGAAATGTCTATTTTTGGGGGGATTTTTTGCCCCTGATTTTCTCTGTAATTTATTCATGGCCAATAATAAATTCCCTTCCTCCAGTTAGCGCGAAGGCTATCAGGTGCTTCCTCTGAGACACGTGAATCCAGCCACTGCATCTTTTTGAACTGCTGTTCATGTAACAACAGCTGACGGCGTAACACACTCGGAGGAAAGCGCTATCCGCCCACTTCCACATGCGTGAGCTCACAGACCGCCATGATTGGCTGGTGTTGCTGTGATTGACAGGGGAGAGAGAGTGTAAGCCCCTCCCTCTCTGTGAGCATGCCCAGTTTTGCCCTCTTGGACTCCGGGTCGTGGATGGCTGTGGCATCATCAATATTTTGTCTCTAACAAATCTTACAGTGCAGTAAACTCTCTCTAACCCTGCTGATTAACCCGATTATCTAATCAGTAAACATATACATTACCAATATCGTGTTAATGCTAGACTGGTGTAAATATTTATTACTAGTTATTTATGAGATTTTCTTTACTAACATTCAGTAAACCAGTCTCACAGAGGATACAAAAAGTGCGTACTTATGACACGTAAACATGATACTGTACATTACATTAAACAATTTCGTTTTTTAGGAAACAATTAAATCAGGATTTTTTCCCTCTTTTATTAAATACAACAAAATTAAAATAATTTAATGAAAATTTGCATCTAATTATTATTATTATCTGTTCATCTAAATACAGAGGTCTCAGAACAATTTTACAGCGTAAACAATGAATTCTGTAGAACTTTGTTCTACTTTCTTTCGTTCCAGACCATAAGGACGATTTCCGTTGGAAATAGTGAAGTTTTCCTGTTTACTTGCTTCTTTACCAAATACTAATAGCAGAGTCACCAGCTTGAAGTGACCTCATGCGTGCAGCCTATTAAAGGTCTCCACTACGTCGTGCTCATCCTCTTTCCCATTCTCGTCTTGTTGAGGAGTATAGAGCACTAATCACTATAAGTGCAAATAAGAGGAAAGAGGAAACACACGGGCAATGCTGAAAACATAACCATTTGTCAAATTGTCTACTCATTCTCTCTCTCTCTCTCTCTCTCTCTCTCTCTCTCTGTTTTTTTGCTAATTGTGTTATTGTTAAATCTGCACTGTTAGAGTGCAATGTAGCTTTCTGACTCTTGGCATCTTCATATTATACATGAAATCTCTACGGCTAGTGCTGCAACACTTTCAGGAACATTCTCAGAGCAAGAACAGCATGGTGATATTTTACATCAACCACCATGCGATGCGATGTTGATTCCTATAAGTAGGACCATTGTGGCAGAGTAGATCATACATACACCTTGAAATTACTGGCCCCTTGGGACTTGTTGTATACAAGCCAGTGGGAAATTGACTCATGAGGAGTAAATCCCTTATGTTTCACAGTGAACAATGTCATGAAGTTGACTAGAATCATCTCTTCTTTATCCTAAAAGTGCATGTGGCACCGGTGTCTGTGTACAGCAGAGCAGTGCATTAACTACTGAGGGCTTTTCTTAAAAGTGCAGAATGCATTTGACCTTAAAGATTCCATATGACCCAAAGGAAGATGTAGACTAGAATATGGATTTTGCTTTTTAGACAAGTAGGCAAATTCTAAGCATTATCTGTCAGCACTGTGTCTGAGCTTGTGACTGGAGTTCAAACATGTCGCGCTGTGGCCATGCCAAAGGAGACTGATTTCACAGTATATTAATAAACCTATCATCTGACCTGTGCTTGCTGGTGAGAATGTCACGAGACCAGGCCTGTGTCCAGTGAGAGCTCTTATTTACACTTACAGCATTTAGCAGACGCCTCTTTTACAGAGCGACTTAAAGAAGTGCTATGTAGTCTTTATCAAATACACAGCCTCATGCTAGTTCAGTAGGTCAAGGATCAGGATTACCATCGAGCTAAAACCATGTTAGGGGAAGATTAGTAAAGCAAGATAAGAAAACACACATCAAAAGATCTTTAAAATATATTAGATAAGTGTTCATGTAAGTGCTTGGTGAAGAGTCTTGGTCTTTAGTCAGCATGGAGACGTTCTTTAAACCACCTGGGGGTGGACAGAGAAGAATCCTGACGCATGTCTTTCTTGTACCTTGAGAGATAGCAGACCCAGTCAAGCCGTATTAGAGGATCAGAGGGAGTGAGGTGCAGTGTGGGGTCTGATAAGTGCTTTAAGGTAGGTGGTCTGTTTTTTTTTCCTTTGGAGGCAAGCATAAGTGTTTTATGTCTGATGTGAGTAGCCACACGAAGCCAGAAAGGAGGGAGGGAGTGTAGAAATGGGGTGGTGTGCAAGACCTCGGGAAGACTGAAAGAGCTGCATTCTGGATTAGTTGCAGGGGCCAGGAGCAGTTGCAGTCGTGTAGTCCATTCTCAAAATGACAAGGGACCGAACAAGCACCTGAATGGCCTGAGGTTGTAAAAGAGAAACCGGCATGAGGGAAGCAAGGTTGTCCAGGTTGTGTGCAGTGACAGATGATGAGACCTGTGAGTTCTCCATGAAGATCATAAGATCTTAACATGGGGATGCATCTCCAGGGATGTAGCTCAGTCTTGCTGGGATTTAGTTTCAGGCGGTGAGTTTTCATCTATGATGAGATGTCTGCCAGACATGCTGAGATCTGTGCAGTAACGTGATTGTCTGAGGAAGGAAAGGAGAGGATGAGTTGTGTGTCATGAGCGTAGCAGTGATAAGAACAAACCATGTGAAGATAATACCACACTGAGAGAGCTAGGTAAACGATGGCCAGCGGGCAGGTCACTGACCTGCAGTCTGTGTTCATTGGGGAGCACCATGACAGGGCTCTGCTTTGTAGAGACAGATTAGCCTATTGGGTAAAGGAAGTAATTGCACAAGCATAATTAAATACAAATTAAAAGATGCCCTCTTCAATTAAATGCCATTTGACAAGCACTATGGCTACCTCTTGGTGACACTATGACAGGGGTGTCCAAAGTTCGGCCCTAGAGACAAAAGGCCCATGGACAGATGTTCACTGGCCCCTGGCTTCTCTCTCAGGATGTATGATAGGTGACCCTCTGGCTAACTCAATGCAATTTTTCCTTTCACCTGATGGTGGCAGCAGACTGCGTTAACAAAGTTAACTAAAAGTCAAGGGCCTTTTTCTGACTCCACCTGCAAATTAATTTACTGATTGATCATTAAATTAATTTACTAAATTAATTTAATGATATTTAGTCATGGCTGCAGACAAAAAGCACAAAGTTAACAGTGAGAAGGAGCGATTTTAAAGAGCAGGAGACCACTAAGCATGAGAAACTTGCATGAATTCTTGAAAGATTCCTTAACTAAAGTGGATTTGCCAACAAGTATTAAAGATGACTATTGAATTTAGGATTATGTAAGATGATTATGATTATGTCTAATTACTTTTGGGTCATGAAATGGGGGGACGACATATATTATTATTTCAACTCCTATATATACAGTATATTGATGATCCTCTGGTATTTTGATGAGGTCTAATCTGCCCTCCTTTGAAAACATTATGGATGCCAGTGCGCTAAGAGGAACGTCACTTGTGGACTATTCAGAAGTAGGAACATGGATTTTTGATACATGGCCTCTGCAAGTTCCAAATGAAACTGAGCTGACAGGTCAGAACAAAAGGAAATAAAGCCATGGTTCTATGACCAAGAGGAAAACTGCCAGGGAAACCTAAGTCACTTGGGTTGCCAGAGGATGAGGATGATGCAACAGGGGTCTTTTATAGGCTGCACAGCTCATGGTCTTGGTTGACGCCACTAGTTCCACAGAAAACATAACCTACTCAGTTTTATTATTTAACTTGTATTGTCCCTTTTATATTATTGTCCAGGTTATAAAATGTGGCAAAAGATTCAGTGCTGTTTGACATTTGCCATCCTGCTGATGGTGGCTTTGGCTGACCACAATGAGGGCCACAATCATGCAGAACATTCAGCAGATCACCACGAAGAAGGCAAGTTATGCCACAAACTCTCACCTGACACACTCAATGCTGAATTCGCCTTCGCCCTTTACCATAAACTCTCCAGCCATGCTGATGCCAAGGGCAAGAACATCTTCTTCTCTCCACTGAGTATCTCCATGGCTCTGTCCATGCTGGCTCTGGGAGCCAAGGGGGAGACCCACTCAGAAATCTTCAATACTCTGGGTTACAGTTCCATCACAGAGGATCAGGTCAATGAAGCCTATGAGAATCTGCTGCAAATGCTGGACCACAACAAGGAGGCCATGCTGCTGGAGACAGGAGGTGGTCTGGCTGTCCGAGAAGGCTTCAAACCTGTCGACAAGTTTCTGAAGGATCTTCAGCACTTCTACCGTACAGAGGCCTTCAGTGTGGACTTTTCCAAACCTGAAGTTGCCGTCGAAGAGGTCAACAAGTTCATCGCCAAGAAGACCAAGGACACCATCACTGACATGGTCAAGAGCCTGGAACCAGAAACCGTTATGGTGCTCATCAACTACATTTACTTCAAAGGTAGAGTTAGCAATATTTAACACAGATTAATGTCCTTTTCAGCTGTAGCCTGTTTTTTTTGTGGATGAATTGCAAAGTGTTGTTCAATCCTTTAATCTACTGTTTAAGGTAAATGGGAGAAGCCTTTCGTAGCCGAGGCTACCCGCAAAGCCGACTTCCATGTGGATGAGAATACGAAGGTCACTGTGGACATGATGAAGGCAAAGGATGATCAATACAATATCTACATAACCAAGAACATCACCCTTATCAAGTTGCTCTACTATGGCAATGCTTCCATGGTGATCATTCTTCCCAGAGAGGGAAAAATTGAGGAAATGGAGAAACACATTACCAACGATCATCTCAAGGACTGGCTAGGCAAAACTCGCCAGAGGTAATGAAGTCCCAAACATTTGAAAAATGAGACTTTCGGTCACAGTAAGCTTCATTTTTATTTGTGTATTAATACTGAAAATATACTTTTCCATGTCTGAGCTCATTGCTGTTTTTTTCAGGTCTGTGGACCTTTATATGCCCAAGTTCTCCATCTCTGCCTCTGCCTGTCTCGGGGACACTCTGAAGGAAATGGGTATTGTTGATGCATTCTCGGACAAGGCAGACTTCTCTGGGATGAGTGAAGAGATACCACTGAAGGTTTCCAAAGTATGCAGAGAAATCTACTCTGTATCTCTTTAACCTTTGATCTCTATCATAATTATTCAGTAACCATCATAAATCTGACAGGAACGTATGTTAGCATGGAGCCGCCGGGAACTGATCAAATGTGTTATGTTGACTTTATTCTTGTGTTCGGTATCTCCACAGGTTCTCCACAAGGCAATCCTCAATGTTGATGAGAAAGGCACTGAAGCAGCTGGTACCACCACTGTAGAGATAGTACAGAGGGCTATGCCATTACCCATACATATTGACAGACCTTTCCTGGTCTTCATCGTGGAAGAAGCTTCCAAGAGCATCCTCTTCATGGGCAAGATAATCAACCCTACTGAATAATAACAGCCGGCTGTAGCTGTTTCTAACCCACAGTCTAATGAACCGGCTTCATTTTTTTATTTCAAATTTATCAGCACATGCATTTGGGTCTTGCTGTTACTTATCAGTGAGCAGGTAAATGTTCTGTAAGTTTAGATTGGCACAGGAAATTTGTTCAGCTGAAATAACATGCAAACAATCAAAAATAAAAATGAAAAAGAAAAATAGATGTTGTGGATGATTCTTGCAAATCAAACATTCAGACAGTGCAATCATCATGGGTTCTTGTAGCGCTCTATTATCTGCTAGCTCATTCTTGGACAAGTCAGATAATGCAGCAGTGAGCAATAGGAACTGTGTGTTAGTGATGTGATAAAAGAAAGGTTAATGTTTTCTGAAAAGCTGAAAAAAAAAACCAAGAGGCAAAATTTGGTGCAAGTGAGACCATCGCAACAGAAACTGAACCTACAGGCAGAATTATTTTCACTTCAAGACAATAAGCCAAAATTAATTAAATTAAACAAATCAAGATGCGATAAAGGTTTGTTTTTAAAAAAATAAAAGGCATCTATCTTTCTATCAAGGTTGGAGACGCTACAGTTCAAGCTCATTTACTGTCGAAAACCAGACTATGGACCTGCCACACATATACAAATATCTTTGAAAACATAACTTTTATCTTTGCTGTTCACATGAAAATAGTGATTTTGGCCACTGATGATGAAACGTTTTGAAGTCAGAGGTGGAGATATTTAAATGTTTCACTGTTTTGTGTGGATGGAATAAACATAAACATCACAGCCTAGACGTGTGTATGTCCGTTGTGTGTTTTTGTGCGCTAAGACTCGGTTTATCATGTCTGCTGATCATGTCAGATTGTTACTTTGCGCTCTGCATTTTCTTATTTGCTAATGAGTTTGTAATTTAATTTCACTTTACTATTGAGCCCTTGTACACAGGAGACAGAATATGATCCCCACTGTGCTGCTGTACTGCGCCTGAATCCACGGCTCAGGTGCTACACATCGCACTGGGCAAACTAGCAACTGGTGTAACAATTCCATTCAGAGATAGTTGTGGCTAAAGACATGACAGGAAAACATCTGGCTATGTTGGTGTTTTTCCACATCTGATCTTTTCCACAGCTCAGCTTGCAGCTCTGAATGTTATTCTTCAGCCATTTTACCTAACAGTTTATGACGTACTATCACCACCTGCTGGGCTAGTGTACTCATGAGTGTTTTCAAATCATTTTTTGCATGTTCATGTGGGCAGAAACATTTTTGAAAATGCTGTTCAATCTGGACTGCATTTTTTTAAACAGAGAGTTAAAAACTATGTTTTCAAAAATATGTGTATAGGTGTATGTGTGGATGGGACCTGAGAGAACGAGTGGGAAACTTAAACTCAGAGTCGATAAACAGGAAGTCATCAAAAGAGACACATCAAATATATCTCTCAGAAGGAAGAATATAACTCTCAAAACGTACACAGCCATAAGGGATGGCAAGACTTCGCAATGTGCTGCTGAACTTCGAGGCTATTTATAGAGAAAATCAGAAATTCTTGACTCTTTGGTTGTCAAAGCTTATCTTCGGCTGATCTCCAGAATTATAGCGACCTCTGCTGACGGAGCGTGCTAAAGTCCAGAGCTGGTGTTACATTTAGATTGTAAGCTTTGTTTTATGCAAGATGACCTCTTCAACCTCTTCAGTTTCTACCACAGATTTATTGTTGAAGACTGAACATTATTAAGAGACTGAGAAATCTGTCTGAAACCACTTCGGATTTGGTGCTGAAAGCTCTTTGTTTCTGGAGATTGGCTTCCTCATGCATCCCCTTCTTAGCAACTTCTTGATCCTTTTGATAATGTTTCTTACGATATATAAGTAATAACCCTTTAATTATGCTCCTGATTGGGTGATTCGAGCAGCTCAACAACCATGTGCGCCTTTGGTGTTGGAAGATCTTTCATTGTTCTAATGGAAACAAATAACGAAGACATTATTCATGTATGAAACAGCATACTGTATTTATACTCCAGAGAAACAGGAAGCTGTCAAAAGCAAAAAGGAGTTCATGGAGGCTGGAAAAGAGAGAATTGAGTCAAGAGTGATGCCAAATCTTTACATCAGGTTTGACTGAAGATGATATCTAGCATAGAGGGCAAGAAAGTTCATTATAACAGAAATTTAATTTTAAATTAATACCAAAATTTCTGACAAGACCTTAAACACACCAGTAACATTCTGTCATGAGCACAGCTTGTTTCCCTTGTTTTAATTTGTATATCTGTCCTTTCTGTTTCTTGCACGAGTTTTAAAATAGAGATACAAAAAAAAGCAGTTTATCCTTTGCTGAAAAGGTTTATGATATTATGTAGTCACAAGGGCTTTCTAGAAGTGTGAAACTGTAACTAAATTAAGTGACTAGTATAACTAATCTAATAACTAATAAGGAGGTCACAAAGAAGAAGTGATCATGAAGCTATCTGGGGTGAAAAAAGGAAAAAAAAGAAAAAAGTAGAAGAGGCAACACAAAACTGAAAACACTGGGGAAAAAAATTTATTTTCATTTCATTCAGTTTGTCCACTTTCCTGCTTCCACTTGTTGATGTAATTAAATGGATAAAGTTAGTGGCTAACTACGACTAACTAGCTAGTACCTAGAGTAAGAAGTGTCAGGTTAATGACCGTTAGCTCAGCAGCCTGTTGACTTTAAAGATAATCTCCGCTCAGGTGGTTGAAAAGTCAATCACCTACAGTTCTTTTCAGAACTATAGCAGCTCACACACTCACAGCCTTCACCACGCTAAGAAGCCTAATGAAAGTATAAAAAATAAACACAGTCAGTGCAGAACATTGCTGCAGAACATTGCTGCAGAACATTGCTGCAGAACATTGCTGCAGAACATTGCTGCAGAACATTGCTGCAGAACATTGCTGCAGAACATTGCTGCAGGACCACTGTAGTGTTACACAAGAAGCCAGACGTTCCACTGAATGTGTGAACAGTGTTTAAAGGGAGTGTGTGATTAGAAACAGGTGTGCTCAGTTAGTCATCAGGTAACCCTGAGCTGGGAAGTGGGTCATGTGACAGGTCATGTGATGGACTTTGTAGTCTTTTGTGCTGCTGGGAAATGGAGTTCAATGTGGGAAATAGTTTCAGGCGTCATCAGTGTTACAACCAACTGAAAGTGATGCAGGAACATTTTTAAGCTAAATTCAGCTTGACTACATTTCCCCCTGTCATGTCTAATCTGTGTTAGCGACGGTTTGCTTCAAAAACAGCAAAGAAGCAGAAATCTTTGTGTTAAAGTACATTGTAATTTATTATTGTATTTATTTTATTCATGTTATTTATATGTACAATTTAGTTATTTGCAATTTCTTTGTAATAGTTATTTTTCTTTAGCTCTATTTATTTATTTATTCATTTATTTACTTGTTTAGAGAGTTCATTCTTTGTGTAGATAGTTCTTGTTCAGTTGTTTTTATTTTATTGATTATTAAACTGTTCAGTAAACCTCATCCAAGATAATGAAGTATTAATTCTGTTCATTCTTGCATATACAATAATATGATTATTATCAGTGGGGACCCTGATGAATTTATGTTCAGAACCGGCCCTGCGTTTGTACTGAGCGTTTTCTCGCATTGATCTTTGCCTGTTTTCGTATTTTTCAGATGATGTTTAACCCGTGTTAAAGTATTGGCCCTGCGTATTGACCCCACTATTGATTATTGAGCTTCGTCTAATGAACTGTAGGCTGAACAAACACACTCTTCTCCTGTGTCCAACGCAATACGGCCTCCAACATGATTTATTAAACCCACTGTATATATATACACACAGTTCTGTGCAAAAGTCTTAGTCACATGTAAATAAATGCTGTAGAGTAAAGACGCCTTCAGAAATAATGAAACTAAATGTTTCTACATTAAAAAGCCCTATAAAGAGCAGTAAACAGTAATAAATGAAACAAAGTCAGTATTTAATGTGACGATCCTTCACTTTAAATAAATAAAGCAGTATCTGAGGTGCAGTGTGTGCAGTTTTATAAGGAAATGAGCTGGAAGTGTTACTGAGCATCTTGCAGAAGCAGCCACAGTTCTTCTGGAGACTTTGACTGTCGACTCGCTTCTTATTTCTGCAGCGAAACCCAGCAGCCTTCATTATGTTTTTATCTGAAAAGTGTCTCTTATGGAATCTGCTGCTTTCTTTACTGACATACAAACATTTTTCTGTAACGTTTCATTTTGTGCTGGAAAACTAATGTTTGGAATCTAAAATGCTTTTGTGCTGAATCAATAATGTAGAAGTCAGAAAATACAATTTAGTTCAATTCAATCTTATTTGTAAAGCGCGTTTAACAATGGACTTTGTCACAAAGCAGCTTTACAGAAATAAATGGATTCACAAAAAATATATTGTAAATATGTGAATTTATCTCTAATGAGTGAGCCAGAGGTGACGGTGGTGAGGAAAAACTCCCTGAAACATCATGAGGAAGAAACCTTGAGAGGAACCAGACTCAGAAGGAACCCATCCTCATCTGGGTGCAACGGATAGCGCGATTATAAATCATTCCCTAAAATAAAAATCTATAACAAAGTTTGTATGTATATATATAGCTGATTATTAATAAACAAGTGAACTAAAAATGGATTTGAGCTTTGGCTCCTTCCAGCAGCCAACCTCATAATATTTTAGAATATAATATAAAATAATTTGAGTTAGAGTATTTGAGAAATTTATTTGGTTAATGAAAACCAGTCCAGGTCCTACAGCCAAAATCATAGTTTCCGGTTTAACTTTCAAGGATAAACTTTAACGTCCTAACTAGAACAGAACATACACATTTTTAAAAAAAAGACCAGTTTTCTATATTTCATTTTTTATTGCTTTTATTCATGCTGAATGTAGGACGTCTGACACACCTGATTGGAACTGTCTTTTATTTTAAACAAATGAAGAAAGCTATTTTGCAAATTCCGCACCTCCCTCACTGCTGAAGTGGGAAAACATTCCAGTGTAATAATGAAAAATCACAATATGTAGATGTTTGAAATTCAGATTGCTTGAGACAGATGGGATCTGAGTGTTATTGTTCAGTAGGGTTGGTGATCTTGCCCATGAAGAGGATGCTCTTGGTGCTGTCCTCCACAATGAAGACCAGGAAGGGTCTGTTGAGGTTCATGGTGTTTGGTAGAGACATGGGCATGATCTCTACGGTGGTGGCAGCAGCTGCTTCAGTTCCTTTCTCATCCACCTTGAGGACTGCCTGGTGGAGAACCTGTGGGTAGAGCATGAAGGTCTTCATCAAACCTTTACACAACTAAAGTTTTTCAACAATCCATTTAGCCAAAGAACTTTCTTTGGTGGGACTGATTGACCTTCAGATCAATCTTCACATTTCTCAGCATACCTTGGAAGCCTTCAGTTTGGTCTCCTCACTCATCCCTGAGAAGTCGGCCTTGTCAGAGAACGCTTGAACGATACCCAGTTCCTTTAGAGTGTCCCCAAGAGAGAAGGAGGCAGAGATGGAGAACTTGGGCAAAAGAAGTCTGAGAAATCTGCAGAGCAAAATGGTGGACGTCAGTACAGTCTCAAATCCAGAGACGATCGTAGTCAGGACTGAATCCTGAAATTGTCCACATGGCTATTCAGAAGCTCAAGCGTAACTACAGATGTAACCCAAATACACTGAATTCACCTCCATTTAATATTTTGTGGCTTCATTAAGTTGTGAATGAGTAACTCTCAGAGCACGATATAAACAAATAAAATGCAAAATAACAGGATGTGCTGGATCAAGTGCTATTTTATGTGCTGCTCAGTAATGAGGTGGAAGTCTGAATACTGTTCAATTAAACCAAGTGATTAATGTGATCATTATAACTAGCATTATTCATGCAGCAATACTGTATATCGGCTATGTACTGGATTCCAACTAGATTTATTTCATTGCTCCCCATCCTCTCGTTAACATCCTCTCATTAATAACCTCTCATTAATAACCTCTCATTAACATCCTCTCGTTAACAACCTCTCATAAATAACCTCTCATTAACATCCTCTCATTAATAACCTCTCATTAACATCCTCTCATTAATAACCTCTCATTAAAAACCTCTCATTAACATCCTCTCGTTAACAACCTCTCATAAATAACCTCTCATTAACATCCTCTCATTAATAACCTCTCATTAAAAACCTCTCATTAAAAACCTCTCATTAATAACCTCTCGTTAACATCCTCTCGTTAACATCCTCTCATTAATAACCTCTCGTTAATAACCTCTTGTTAATATCCTCTCGTTAACAACCTCTCATTAATATTCTATCATTATCCTCTCATTAATATCCTCTCATTAATATTCTCTCTTTAACATCCTCTTATTAATAACCTCTCATTAATATCCTCTCATTAATAACATCTAATTAATATTCTATCATTAATATTCTCTCGTTAATATTCTATCATTAACATCCTCTCGTTAACATCCTCTCGTTAATAACCTCTCATTAATATCCTCTCGTTAATAACCTCTCGTTAATATTCTATCATTAATATCCTCTCATTAACCTTCTCTTATTAAAATCCTCTCATTAATAACCTCTCATTAATATCCTCTCATTAATATTCTATCATTAATCTTTTTCATGTTTTCAATTGTCTCTTGCGTTTATATTACATTGTATTATATTTGATATCAAAGAAGAACAAACACTGTTTCCTCCTTCAGTCTGTATTTTCTATCCCTGCTTTTTGTCAGGTTTAACGGTGAGTGTTCGTGTTTGAAGGCGATGGTCTAGATGCTGCTGAAAAACCCCATCTTGGAAGCTTCTCCTCAAGAAAAATCTTTGTGTAACCCAACTCTGTATATGAGGAACTTTCCCCTCAGAACTTTTGGACTTATGTCACTGACTCTGCATACAGTCCTGACAGTGCAGAGATGCGAAAAAAGGGAACGAAGGTGTTATAAATTTACAAACAATGAATAGAAAAGAGTGAATCAACTTTAAAAGATAAGTGATTCAGTCAAGCCAATTACTAAACAAATACCTGATTGATTGCCACTTTGTTTATTTCCCAAGAAAATATGGCTGTAGTTGGAAAGAAACATGTGGACCAGAGTCCTGAGCCTGAAGAGTATTTTAGTTGACCAAACTGAAAACTGTAGCAGAGACAATCAGTGCATGAAAGAAATAGCTGTAGTTTAAGAACTCCAGATTTCTAAACATAGAACCATCACAGCTCCTGTAGCAGATCCTCGGTTTCAGTTTGATCAATCATCCACTTATGTAAATTATTCAGGTGAAAGCAGCTCATCAGACCAAAAACTAGCTTAGTGAAGTGATGACGTGGATGTATCTCATCTCTTTACACTGCATGGCTCTAGTCTAAAGCAGTAATATGTACCACCACAAACCAAAACAATCGATGTCTTATTTATAACCATGAACTAATCATTAATAGCTCAGCATTAAAAGGTGACTGTGTGATGAATTCCCCTCTCTGTGCACGAACAGCGCTGCTTTGGTCTTTTATTCCATATGAAGTCAGTTAGTCATGTTTATACGTGCGATTTCGATTTCAATCTTATCTCCACACCATCTTCTCATTAGTTTATTCTCTCTGTTGGGTCATGATGGTGTTCACCTGCTTTGGGTTTAGTTTGTCTAGTTTTTACCTTGTTCAATTCAATTCAATTTTATTTGTATAGCGCTTGTACATTGTCACAAAGCAGCTTTACAGAAATAAATGGATTCACAAAAAAAATATACTGTTGTGTCTTAGTCCCATAAAGGCATTCATAAATGCAGTAATATATCAGTAGGAATTATACTATAAGTAGGAGGAATTCAAGGCTATCTTCTCTCACTCTAGGTTTCTGCTTTCCTTGTTTCTGTTTTCTTACACAGTTGAGGCCAAAAGGTTACATCCACCTAAGCTAAAAGTTTTCCACACAATTCATGTTACAATACTTTTCTATTAGTCAACAGTATCTACTATGTTCACATCAGACACATCAGAGACATTTATTTCAGCTCTAATTCACTATATCAGCCTTACAGGGGGTCAAATGTTTACATACACCATGTTGACTGGCAGATTCCAGAAACTGTCTTTTACAGAAAATTAATTTTAGAATCCTTTGATTGGCCAGTTGTCATTATTAGAAGTTACCTGGAGCACATTTGTGGCTGTAAAAGGGCCTACCTTTAGAGGGCCTAGGTTTTGCCTTTGACACCATGTGGAAATCCAAGCAACTTTGCCAAGACCTCAGGAAAAAACTGTGGACCTCCACAAGTATGGTTCCTCCTTCCATGCAATTTCTAAACAACTGAAGGTACCATGAGGATCTCTACAAACAACTTCAGACTAAACAGAAACTGCATCATTCCGGTAGAAAGCACAAATGAACTCCCAGGGATGAACAAATGAACTTTTTTCCAAAAGGTTCAACTGAACCCCAAGGCAACAACATAGGAACTGAAGGATTTGGAAGTATCTGGTACCAATGGTATGTACATCCACCAAAGTCCTACATCACTTCGGCCTGAAAGGCTGTCATGCTGGGAAGAAGCCCCAATCCAAGAACTGCATAAAAAAGCCAGACTGGAGTTTCCGTGTGATCACCAGCCTTTTAGACGAGTGTTCTCTGGTCAGATCAAATAAATGACATTGAACTGCTTGGCCAGAACGATGAGTGCTATGTATGGAGGAAAAAGGCTGAACACCATCCCAACTGCGAATCATGCCGTGGGGGTGTTTTGCGGGAAAAGGGACTGGCGCGCTTCAGAATATAGATGGCATCATGAGGAAGAAAGCTTATCTAGAAATACTGAAACAAAAAGTCAAGGCATCAGCCAGAAAGTTCAAACTTGGTCACAGCTGAGTCTTCCAGCAAGACAATGATCCCAAACGAACCTCCAAAGTTGCTTGAAATAGCTTAAAGACCACAGAGTGAAAGTATTGCAGTGGCCATCACAAAGCTCTGACCTGAATCTCATAGAATATTTGTGGACTGAACTGAAAAAGTGTGTCAGAGCGAGGAGGCCCACAAACCTGCCTGAGATACACCAGTACTGTCAGGAGGAATGAGCAAAGATTGCAGTAAAGTATTGTGAGAAGCCTGTGGAAGGCTACAAGAGTTTCAAATTCAAGTTCAAGCAATTAAAAGGCAACCCCCTCTTAAGGAAAAAAAAGTAAATACTCTAATTGACTTGATGCAGAAAATGTATGTTAAAGTGAAATGTGTGGAGTTGAATGTCTGTAGCCTTGCTGTGTGTAAACATTTGGCCACAATTGTATTTACTTACACTTATTTTTCCATTCTAATCTTTTCTTGATTTAACTCGTATGACTGTGTTTTACTGCAACCTGTGCTATAAAATTCACCTGTCGTACTCGACCTGGTGTTACCTTCTAAATAGTTTGTCATGCCAGTACTTCAGGTCTTCCTTGCTGAGGTGCTTCTCCACCTCGTCCAGTTTTCCCTCATCAGGCAGAACGATCATCATGGAGGTGTTTCCTTTGTAGGGCACCATGATGACAGAGGTGAAGTTATCCCGATCCTGGTAGAAGTCATAGCGTCCAGTTCTCTTCATCATGTCCACAGTCACCTTGGTGTTCTCATCCACGTGGAAGTCAGCTTTGTGAGTGTGCTCCACCTCAAAGGGCTTCTCCCATTTACCTAAGAAGATTCAAAGGTCTAAGATTTGGTACTTATGCAGTAATTGAAGTAAGAAAGTTGTAATTTTTTGCTGGAACATACCTCTGAAATAGATGTAGTTGATGAGCACCATGATGGTGTCTTGGTCCAGGCTCTTGACCATGTCAGTGATGGTGTCCTTGGTCTTCTTGGCGATGAACTTGTTGATCTCTTCGACAGCAACTTCAGGTTTGGAAAAGTCCACACTGAAGGCCTCTGTACGGTAGAAGTGCTGAAGATCCTTCAGAAACTTGTCAACAGGTTTGAAGCCTTCTCGGACAGCCAGACCACCTCCTGTCTCCAGCAGCATGGCCTCCTGGCTGTGGTCCAGCATGTGCAGCAGGTGCTCATAGGCTTCATTGACCTGATCCTCTGTGATGGAACCGTAACCCAGAGTGCTGAAGATTTCTGAGTGGGTCTCCCCCTTGGCTCCCAGAGCCAGCATGGACAGAGCCATGGAGATACTCAGTGGAGAGAAGAAGATGTTCTTGCCCTTGGCGTCAGCATGGCTGGAGAGTTTATTGTACAGGGTGAAGGCGAAGTCAGCATTGTGAGGTGAGAGTTTGTGGCATGAATCGTCTTCTCCATTGTGACTGGGATGGGGTTCATCCTTGCCATGGTGGAGATGGTGATGATGATCTGCTGAATGTTCTCCATGATCGTGGCCCTCATCGTGGTCAGCCAAGGCCACCATCAGCAGGAGGGCAAAGGTCAAACAGCACTGGATCTTTCTCCACATTTTACCACCTGGACAGAGTGTAACACACAATGTTTTACTTAATCAGATTTTAATAATAATTTCTTGCTTGAAGAACTCGTTCCCTCACCAGCCTCTCTTTTTTTCTCTCTCTTGAAGTTAATGAGAAAAAAAAGCAGATTGACATGTTACAGAGAAACCGCAAAGCAGCATAAACTCCTCTGTCCTGAAGACATGTTACACATGTGTAAGTTATGTTAAAGTTAAGTTAAATTGAATAATAAAATCGTGAAAGTTACTATATACAGTGGATATTAAAAGTCTACACACCCTTGTTAAAATTATAGGTTTTAAAAACAATCATATAGCAACCAACAAAATTCAAGTGAAAACAAATAGAAAGGTTTTAGGGGGAAAAAAGAAAAAATGTACAATAACCTGGTTACATAAGTAAGCACACCCTTTAACTAATACTTTGTTAAAGCTGCTTTTTTTGTAGTAAAGCACTCAGTGTTTTTGGGGAAGAGTCTATGAAATGTTTATTCCACTCTTCCCGATAAAAACGCTCCAGATCTATCAGATAGCGAGCGGATCTCCTGTGCACAGACCTCTTCATATCATTCCACAGGTTTTTGATGGGATTTAGATCTCGGCTCTGATTGGACCGTTCCAACACTTTGATCTTCTTCTGAAGTCGTTCCTTTATTAATTTGGATTTGTGTGTTTTGGGTCGTTATGGTGCTGGAAAGTGACATGTTTCTTCATCTTCAGCTGTCTAACAGAGACCTGCAGGCTTTGTGTTAAAATACATTGGTATTTAAAGCTATTCATGATTCCCTCTATATTAACTAGCGTGCAGTCCTAGCTGAAGAGAAGCAGAACCATAGCATGACGCTGCCACCACCATGCTTCACCGTGGGTTTGGAGCTCATTGGGTGATAAGTTGTCTTGTTTTTGTGCCAAACACATCTTTTAGAATTATTTCAAAAACATTCTAGCTTGGTCTCATCAGACTATAACACATTTTTCCACAGGGTTTGGGGTGATTTAGGTGGGCTTGGCGTCAGTCTAGCCGCCCTACCC
This sequence comes from Pangasianodon hypophthalmus, assembly GCF_027358585.1. Lineage (NCBI taxonomy): Eukaryota > Metazoa > Chordata > Actinopteri > Siluriformes > Pangasiidae > Pangasianodon > Pangasianodon hypophthalmus. Next base: position 21,232,230 of record NC_069728.1, read on the forward strand.
CATATGTTCCAGATGTTTATGCAGCTCCTGTAATGTTGCTGTAGGTCTCTTGGCAAGCCAAGTTTTTGCCTTGTCCTTTCATAAATTTTGGAGGGACGTCTTGTTCTTGGTGACATCACTGTGGTGCTCCATTTTCTCCACTTGTTGATGATGGCCTTCACAGTATTCCATGGTACATCTAATGCATTGGAAGTTCTTTTGTACCCCTCTCCTAATAGATATCTTTCGGCAGTGAGATACCGTAAATGCTTTGTAAGCTCTTTGCAGACGATGGCTTCTACAGTCAGCTGAAACCAAGAAGATGTGAAGAAAATCCTACAGAAACAGCTGGTATTTATTTGGGGTTAATCAGAATCACGTCACTGATGACAGCTGTATGATAATTACTTTTGAACATGAGTCTGAATGTGATTGGTTCATTCTGAACACAGTCACATGACCTGTTATAAAATGCTGTGCACACTTATGCAACCAAGTTATTGTGAGTTTTTTCTTTTCTAATTTGTTTCTGTTTGTTTTTCACGTTATTTCACGTGAATGTTGTTGGTTGCTGTTTCACATTAAAGATTTATCTTGGTTTCTCTCTTTTTTTGCATCACAAAAAACCTGTAATTTTAACGGGGTGGTGTAGAGTTTTTATATCCACTGTAAGTCCAAAGCTGAAGTTTAATGACCTGGTGTTTCAGTCAAGCTACAAAGATAAATCACCTAATTCTCATTTATAGTTACTGCAAATTTAACAGCACGTCTTTTTAAATGGTTTCACAATATTACATGAGCAGGAGAGTTTTCTATTCTGACAATTGGCCAGGTGATTTTCTCTAAAAAATAAATGTAACAAAGATTGTAAAAGCTGAACCTTCTTTTTATTATGTTTATATTGAGCTTTATTATTTAAAAAAGTCTCTAAATATCTTTTATAAAGTTGGCATTATTGAAAATGATTTCCTACTTCATGATAAAAAGAAAATGAAAAAGAGACAAAAGGAAAACTCCTAAACAGGCAGCATATTTTATAGTTTATTTTAGTTTTAAACCTCATATGCAAAATTCATAGCTTTTCACAAATTATATTAAATAAATCTATATATAAAAACAAACAATAATGTATGACTTGATCAGAATCTGTAATTTTACAGTTAAAGTAAATCACTTACCCTCAGTGCGTCTCTCAGCGTTAGATCTGATCGAGATTTGGTGTAAAGTCTAATGAAAATCTCTTAAACATTAACTAACTCTCAGCCCCTGTTCTGTGCACACTGATGCATGGTGCTCGGATTCATTTTCCCTGATTCGTACTGGAAATGTACTCATATGTGGAAAAAACCCACAAAACTGTAAAATATTGTTCTATATCTAGCTTTAGCTGTAAATAAACGAGTCACGGCTCAGTGGTGGTGAAGAATCTCAGTTAGGTGATGAGTGTACAGCACTGTGACTCTGTTTTTATTGCTATAGCAACTGCATTTGACTCAATTGATAACTAAATGCTGATAATCTGTAAAACAACAATTGTGATGCATGAAAGTGTGAATAGTGTTAGAAGTACTTAAGGTTTAAAATTGTATGCTGATGACACAATCCAGTTCTAAAGGAAGAGGTTATTTAAAAAAAAAAAAATAATAATAATAATACCAGTGCTGACCCTGTCCACCACCCAAAGCTCCTACAATGGGCACGTGAACATCAGAACTGGATCATGGAGCAATGGAAGAAGGTGGCCTGGTCTGATGAATCACATTTTCTTTTACATCATGTGGATGGCCGGGTGTGTGAGTGTGTGTGTGTGTGTGTGTGTGTCGCTTACCTGGGGAAGAGATGGCACCAGGATGCACTATGGGAAGAAGGCAAGCTGGTGGAGGCAGTGTGATGCTCTGGGCAATGTTCTGCTGGGAAACCTCGGGTCCTGGCCTTCATGTGGATGTTACTTTGACACGAACCACCTACTTAAACATTGCTGCAGACCAGGTTACACCCCTTCATGGTAACGGTATTCCCTAATGGCAGTGAACTCTTTCAGCAGGATGATGCTCCCTGCTACACTGCAGAAATTGTTCAGGAATGGTCTGAGGAACATGATAAAGAGTTCAAGGTGTTGACTTGGCCTCCAAATTCCCCAGATCTCAATCCGATCGAGCATCTGTGGGACGTGCTGAACAAACAAGTCCGATCCATGGAGGCTCCACCTCACAACTTACAGGACTTAAAGGATCTGCTGCTAACGTCTTGGTGCCAGAAACCACACACACCTTCAGAGGTCTTGTGGACTCCATGCCTCGACGGTCAGAGCTGTTTTGGTGGCACAAGAGGAACCTACACAATATTAGGCAGGTATATAGTAAATGAATTAAAAAACAAGGCTATGGGTGATGAATATGTACAGAAGCTTATTGAGCAGATAATAATATGAATGGTATTATACTAGGTTATAATAGAAAAACTATAACAGGTGTATAAATATATGCAAGTTGTTGTTCCTCTTTCAGCTGCTCCCGTTAGGGGTCGCCACAGCCGATCGTTGGTCCGTATATTTAATCTGGAACAGTTTTTAGGCCAGATGCCCTTCCTGTCGCAACCCTCCCCAGTTTTATCCATCCTTGGGACCGGCACTGGGAGCGCACTATCGTGAGAAGCTCCACTGGCTTGTGTCGGTCCCTGGCCAGGAATCAAACCCAGACCACGGCAGTGAGAGCGCTGAGGTCAAACCACTAGTCCTCTAGGGACCTCAAATATAAATATATGCAAGTATTAGTCAAAAAAAATGTAAGAGATATGTACACTGTCTATACAACAGCACCCAGACTCTCCATGGATAATATACGACATATATACAGATAATATTACAGTACAGAAGGTACACATGATGGCCTGTGAAGTACGGCAAAAAGGGCTGATCTGCTTTTATTAGATGTTATTTCCTCCCTATTACCAGTCATCTCAATTTTACTCATTTTCAGTGGCACTGTTGTAATTTAAAGGCAGAATAATTAATATAACGAGAGTGACAGTAGATCATGCCTTAAATGATTAAATAAATTAGTGTCCTCACCACTTTTACTGCTGTCTGACGTCCACCTTAACACGTCACACTTATCAGTATAACCGTAAAGATCATTTAGTTATTATTGATTAATCCCTGGCTAAGCCACAGGAGATCTGCATCTGTGTTTCTGGCAACTGTCCGAGTAGCTCATAAGCCTACAGTCTGAGTAACGATGTGCTAAATGAGCTCTGAAAGCACAACAGGAGTGCAGAAGGTAGCTTCCATCTTATCATTTAACAGTAGGGTTTCAGTAATCAAACATTTTTATTTGAACAGGTATTATTCAAATAAATAGCTAGCTGGAACACAGGGTTCCTGGTTCTGTCCTATTTCCAGGTTATTGCAGCAAACCGAAGTAGGCACAGCATTGATTATCTGACTGAGAAGCACAACTCTCCAAAACACAAACCCATTTCTTAAAGGAGAACATGACACGAGTACAGAAATGATCAGGAAACTGGAAACTGGAACCTGGATTTGAACTTTAACTTCCTGTGCACTGTAGAAATTATCATTTGATGCCTTTTAATACCTGTGTGTAACAATCGATTTAAAAAAGCCTCTATTTCAAACATATGTGGTGTTTATGTGATTTTTTTCAGAACCGATAGAGAGACGTGACTATAAAATGGTAAAAACCTGCTATTTAAAGTACAACTATTTTAAAACTGAACAGAGAATAAATAAGAATCTTTGTTTATAATTCAGACAAAATGAAAGAAAACAATTTTCACAGCAAACATGAAGCTCCAAATTGGCTCTTTGTGAGAAGACACGATTTAAAGCAAGTCTCAGTGCTAAAGAATTCCCGATTATTGAGCAATATGTATGATATTTCATGTCATGCGTGACATCGCAGACCTCAGCAGGTTTATCTCATCTTATCATGTTTCGTCTGTTTGACTACAAACGTAAATAAGCAAATGATAACTTAAATTACAAAAGCAAACAATGAGTCACTTTAATTTGTAAATGTTTATTGCAATTCATATTGGAAGTGTTATTAAATCTGCATTCTGTGTTAATCAGAAACATCAAGATACAGGCAACGTACAGGTTTAAATAAAAACCTCTTCTTCTTCTTTGTGTCATTTTGTTCGTACAGTGATCACATGGGGCTCACGCTACACCTGAAAGGAGCTGTGACGTGTTTCTGTAAATCCAATCCTGCAACGAAAGTGCTAACTACTAAATACATGCTCTTCAATCATAGCATGTTCTAGATTGGATGGGATCTGAGTGTTATTGTTCAGTAGGGTTGGTGATCTTGCCCATGAAGAGGATGCTCTTGGTGCTGTCCTCCACAATGAAGACCAGGAAGGGTCTGTTGAGGTTCATGGTGTCTGGTAGAGACATGGGCATGATCTCTATGGTGGTGGCAGCAGCTGCTTCAGTTCCTTTCTCATCCACCTTGAGGACTGCCTGGTGGAGAACCTGTGGAGAAGTTTCACACATGCATGAGAGGTCTTGAGCATGTCAAGAACTTGTGTAGAAGGATTAACCCTCTGATTTCTCGACATACCTTAGAAGCCTTCAGTTTGGTCTCCTCACTCATCCCTGAGAAGTCTGCATTGTCAGAGAACGCTTGAACGATACCCAGTTCCTTTAGAGTGTCCCCAAGAGAGAAGGAGGCAGAGATGGAGAACTTGGGCATGTGCAGGTCCACAGAGCTGAAGAATAGAAACGTTATTAGAGAATAGTGTACTAGAGTAGAATGTTTGATTACCTTCTGGTTCAAATCAAATTCAAGCAATTAAGCCTTGCTGTGTGTAAACATTTGGCCACAACTGTACTTACTTACCCTTATTTTTCCATTCTAATCTTTTCTTGATTTAACTCGTATGACTGTGTTTTACTGCAACCTGTGCTATAAAATTCACCTGTCGTACTCGACCTGGTGTTACCTTCTAAATAGTTTGTCATGCCAGTACTTCAGGTCTTCCTTGCTGAGGTGCTTCTCCACCTCGTCCAGTTTTCCCTCATCAGGCAGAACGATCATCATGGAGGTGTTTCCTTTGTAGGGCACCATGATGACAGAGGTGAAGTTATCCCAATCCTGGTAGAAGTCATAGCGTCCAGTTCTCTTCATCATGTCCACAGTCACCTTGGTGTTCTCATCCACGTGGAAGTCAGCTTTGTGAGTGTGCTCCACCTCAAAGGGCTTCTCCCATTTACCTAAGAAGATTCAAAGGTCTAAGATTTGGTACTTATGCAGTAATTGAAGTAAGAAAGTTGTAATTTTTTGCTGGAACATACCTCTGAAATAGATGTAGTTGATGAGCACCATGATGGTGTCTTGGTCCAGGCTCTTGACCATGTCAGTGATGGTGTCCTTGGTCTTCTTGGCGATGAACTTGTTGATCTCTTCGACAGCAACTTCAGGTTTGGAAAAGTCCACACTGAAGGCCTCTGTACGGTAGAAGTGCTGAAGATCCTTCAGAAACTTGTCGACAGGTTTGAAGCCTTCTCGGACAGCCAGACCACCTCCTGTCTCCAGCAGCATGGCCTCCTGGCTGTGGTCCAGCATGTGCAGCAGGTGCTCATAGGCTTCATTGACCTGATCCTCTGTGAGGGAACCGTAACCCAGAGTGCTGAAGATTTCTGAGTGGGTCTCCCCCTTGGCTCCCAGAGCCAGCATGGACAGAGCCATGGAGATACTCAGTGGAGAGAAGAAGATGTTCTTGCCCTTGGCGTCAGCATGGCTGGAGAGTTTATTGTACAGGGTGAAGGCGAAGTCAGCGTTGTGAGGTGAGAGTTTGTGGCATGAATCGTCTTCTCCATTGTGACTGGGATGGGGTTCGTCCTTGCCATGGTGGAGATGGTGATGATGATCTGCTGAATGTTCTCCATGATCGTGGCCCTCATCGTGGTCAGCCAAGGCCACCATCAGCAGGAGGGCAAAGGTCAAACAGCACTGGATCTTTCTCCACATTTTACCACCTGGACAGAGGAATGAAATTCAACTTAGTGTATTTTAGAGAAAGTATATTCTTCTCTTAGTGGAAAAAGTGGAAATCTGAATCAATAATAATACAGAGATTCCACAGGATGTGACTGAGGTTATTCATTATTAAGGTTTAGGACGGAATCAGACAACCTCTTGCCAGGATTGGGAAGAAAGTCATTCACTTGCGTATCACGAGCCTCAGTCACACACTGCTAGCTAGCGTGGATGGAGCATATTTCTGTGTCTTCAGCATAGAAGTGAAAAATAAATCTGTGTTTATGGATCACTAACAGTAGCATTGTGTGTACAATAAAAACCAAAAGCAGACCTTTAGCCAAGCCTCGTTACATTCTGCACATCAGTTTTTACATTTTATTGAATATAAACCAGGAACAATCAGTCAAATAGGAACTGAATTGAACTGAAGCATAAAGATCTGCTACTATTCGTCCATTCAGTTAAGCATGTGAAGCTTTCTATCGTAAGACAGGAAATGGAAATATATTCAGTTATAAACTAGTTTCTTAGCATCAGCTACAGAAAGCAGATTTGATCTAGGTTATTGTTGATGAAAAAATGTCTAACAATTATTATTAATATTTCTATTTCTGTTCATCCTTAATCTGCTTAGCACGATCACGTGGAGTTCGATTGCTTAGCACATTTCTGTGTCATCAGCATAGCAGTGAAAACGAACCGTGTGTTTATAGACGTCTAAACGTGTTTAAAGAAACACTAGCTTAGCACCGAGCTCTGTTACACGCCGTTCTTCTGTTTTATTGAATTAATTTTTTTATTGCAATAATTTATTGCATTGTTTATTGATGAACTAAACATTAGCTTTAAACGCTAGATCACTGCTATTCCCAGAATTTTTATTAAACTGCGCAGTTCGTATATAGGTTTACTGTTTATTTCTTTTTTTATTATTATGCACACATTTTATTTTGTATTTTACTTTGCTATTTCAGTTTTCCTCTAATGCTATTAACTCTTATTTAATTCACTGCTTCGTTGTCGGAGCTCTGAGAGGAAACATTTCACTCACGTTGTACGTTTTAATCCTGCTAAAGTGTGAATAAATCTAAATCCGAGTAAAGTTTTCGTGTTAAAGATCTCCGAGTCTCTGACGATGGAAACTGTTCCCTTACAAACAAATATAATCAATTATAATAAATATTCCTATAAAGCTTATAATATCTGTTGTTAAAAATGAGCCTGTTTCGAATGAATCTAAAACCCATTTCAGATCTTCTGATCTTCTGAACTACTTACCAGCGGTGTCCTGTCCAATAGGAGACACTTAGCATGGATTTTCTGCAGCTTATATCCTCACCGTCAGCTAGACACGACGGATTACACATTAACCAGCCAGCTAACATCGTACTCTCTAGTCCAATCAGCCACGGCTCGGTGATGCAACATGTTTACAGCTGAGTCAGGAGATTTCAGCTTCTACACTGCAGAGGCGGAAAACTATTTCACTAACAAGCAAATTTCACCAATCCTACGCAGAGAAGTTAAAATCTAAATTAAAAATACTGAATAATAATTAAAAAATTCGGAATAATGCTGTAATATGAATGTGATATGAATTCAGAACATCAATGTTACATTTAATTTCACTGTTAATTCCTCAGAAAGTACCAGGTGTGTCACAATAACTACGTCATTTTATGCATGATATAAACCGAATGTAAATATAAAAACAGGATGAAAATGCAATTTCACTGCTGATTTTACAGAAAGTAGAGTTTGTAGAACTTTCAACGTCTGTATAAACTTTACAAGAAAAGGCTGTTTAGCTTCAAACTCTCCTGAAAACGTTTCTGAAACATTTTGCTCTTATGATTTTTTAAAATACTTTACTTGTGCAAGTACATGAATTACACAGTGTCCAAAACATCAGGATGAGAATGGGAAAGGGAAGATGGATGGGAATGGGAATGAAAACGGGAAAGGGAATGAGAATGGGAATGGGAATCTGGATGGGAACAAGAACGGGAACGGGAATGAAAACTGGAACAGGAATGGGAATGAGAATGGGAACAGGAACAGGAACGAAAACGGGAATGGGAATGGGAAGGTGTTGAGCAAATTCCGCATATGCAACAGAGAAGACACAGCGGCTGAGAAAGTGTGTATAGAGCGAGTGTAGAGCATGTGTAGAGTGTGTGTGTAGAGTGTGTGTATAGAGCATGTGTAGAGCGTGTGTAGTGTGTGTATAGAGCGTGTGTATAGAGCGTGTGTAGAGCGTGTGTGTAGAGTGTGTGTATAGAGCGTGTGTAGAGCGTGTGTATAGAGCGTGTGTATAGAGTGTGTGTAGAGTGTGTAGAGTGTGTGTGTAGAGAGTGTGTGTGTATAGAGTGTGTATAGAGTGTGTGTGTATAGAGTGTGTAGAGTGTGTGTAGAGTGTGTGTAGAGTGTGTATAGAGTGTGTGTAGAGTGTGTGTGTAGAGCGTGTGTAGAGAGTGTGTGTAGAGCGTGTGTGTAGTGTGTGTAGAGCGTGTGTGTAGAGTGTGTGGGTAGAGTGTGTGTAGAGCATGTGTAGAGTGTGTGTGTAGAGTGTGTGGAGAGTGTGTGTGTAGAGTGTGTGTGTAGAGTGTGTGTAGAGAGTGTGTAGAGTGTGTGTGTAGAGTGTGTGTGTAGAGTGTGTGTAGAGAGTGTGTAGAGTGTGTGTGTAGAGAGTGTGTGTAGAGAGTGTGTAGAGAGTGTGTAGAGTGTGTGTGTAGAGTGTGTAGAGTGTGTGTAGAGTGTGTGTGTAGAGAGTGTGTGTAGAGTGTGTGTGTAGAGTGTGTAGAGTGTGTAGAGTGTGTGTAGAGTGTGTGTGTGTGTAGAGAGTGTGTGTAGAGTGTGTGTAGAGAGTGTGTAGAGTGTGTGTGTAGAGTGTGTGTAGAGAGTGTGTGTAGAGTGTGTGTGTAGAGAGTGTGTGTAGAGCGTGTGTGTAGAGGGTGTGTGTAAAGTGTGTGTGTAGAGTGTGTGTGTAGAGAGTGTGTGTAGAGCGTGTGTAGAGAGTGTGTGTATAGAGAGTGTGTGTAGAGCGTGTGTAGAGTGTGTGTAGAGTGTGTGTGTGTAGAGAGTGTGTATAGAGTGTGTATAGAGAGTGTGTAGAGTGTGTGTAGAGCATGTGTAGAGTGTGTGTGTAGAGTGTGTGGAGAGTGTGTGTAGAGTGTGTGCAGAGCGTGTGTGTATAGTGTGTGTAGAGCGTGTATAGAGTGTGTGTGTGTAGAGCGTGTGTAGAGAGTGTGTGTAGAGTGTGCGTGTAGAGAGTGTATGTAGAGTGTGTGTGTAGAGTGTGTGTAGAGTGTGTGTGTAGAGCGTGTGTAGAGTGTGTGTGTGGAGTGTGTGTAGAGTGTGTGTAGAGTGTGTGTGTAGAGAGTGTGTAGAGTGTGTGTAGAGTGTGTATAGAGTGTGTGTGTAGAGTGTGTGTGTAGAGAGTGTGTGTAGAGCGTGTGTGTAGAGGGTGTGTGTAAAGTGTGTGTGTAGAGTGTGTGTGTAGAGCGTGTATAGAGTGTGTGTGTAGAGTGTGTGTGTAAAGTGTGTGTAGAGCGTGTGTAGAGTGTGTGTGTAGAGCGTGTGTAGAGAGTGTGTGTAGAGTGTGTGTAGAGTGTGTGTAGAGAGCGTGTCTATAGAGCGTGTGTAGAGTGTGTGTGTAGAGTGTGTGTAGAGAGTGTGTAGAGTGTGTAGAGTGTGTGTAGAGTGTGTGTGTGTAGAGAGTGTGTGTAGAGTGTGTGTGTAGAGTGTGTGTAGAGAGTGTGTAGAGTGTGTGTAGAGAGTGTGTAGAGTGTGGGTAGAGTGTGTGTGTGTGTAGAGAGTGTGTGTAGAGTGTGTGTAGAGTGTGTGTAGAGAGTGTGTAGAGTGTGTAGAGTGTGTGTAGAGAGTGTGTAGAGTGTGTGTAGAGTGTGTGTGTAGAGTGTGTGTAGAGAGTGTGTAGAGTGTGTGTAGAGTGTGTGTGTAGAGTGTGTGTAGAGTGTGTGTGTAGAGAGTGTGTGTAGAGTGTGTGTGTAGAGTGTGTAGAGTGTGTAGAGTGTGTGTAGAGTGTGTGTGTGTGTAGAGAGTGTGTGTAGAGTGTGTGTAGAGAGTGTGTAGAGTGTGTGTGTAGAGTGTGTGTAGAGAGTGTGTGTAGAGTGTGTGTGTAGAGAGTGTGTGTAGAGCGTGTGTGTAGAGGGTGTGTGTAAAGTGTGTGTGTAGAGTGTGTGTGTAGAGAGTGTGTGTAGAGCGTGTGTAGAGCGTGTGTAGAGAGCGTGTGTAGAGCGTGTGTAGAGAGTGTGTGTATAGAGAGTGTGTGTAGAGCGTGTGTAGAGTGTGTGTGTGTAGAGAGTGTGTATAGAGTGTGTATAGAGAGTGTGTAGAGTGTGTGTAGAGCATGTGTAGAGTGTGTGGAGAGTGTGTGTAGAGTGTGTGCAGAGCGTGTGTGTATAGTGTGTGTAGAGCGTGTATAGAGTGTGTGTGTGTAGAGTGTGTGTGTGTGTAGAGAGCGTGTGTAGAGAGTGTGTGTAGAGTGTGCGTGTAGAGAGTGTATGTAGAGTGTGTGTGTAGAGTGTGTGTAGAGTGTGTGTGTAGAGCGTGTGTAGAGTGTGTGTGTAGAGAGTGTGTAGAGTGTGTGTAGAGTGTGTATAGAGTGTGTGTGTAGAGTGTGTGTGTAGAGAGTGTGTGTAGAGCGTGTGTGTAGAGGGTGTGTGTAAAGTGTGTGTGTAGAGTGTGTGTGTAGAGCGTGTATAGAGTGTGTGTGTAGAGTGTGTGTAGAGTGTGTGTGTAAAGTGTGTGTAGAGCGTGTGTAGAGTGTGTGTGTAGAGCGTGTGTAGAGAGTGTGTGTAGAGTGTGTGTGTAGAGTGTGTGTAGAGTGTGTGTAGAGAGCGTGTCTATAGAGCGTGTGTAGAGTGTGTGTGTAGAGTGTGTGTAGAGAGTGTGTAGAGTGTGTAGAGTGTGTGTAGAGTGTGTGTGTGTAGAGAGTGTGTGTAGAGTGTGTGTGTAGAGTGTGTGTAGAGAGTGTGTAGAGTGTGTGTAGAGAGTGTGTAGAGTGTGGGTAGAGTGTGTGTGTGTGTAGAGAGTGTGTGTAGCGTGTGTGTATAGAGTGTGTGTAGAGAGTGTGTAGAGTGTGTGTAGAGTGTGTGTAGAGTGTGTGTAGAGAGTGTGTAGAGTGTGTGTAGAGTGTGTGTGTAGAGTGTGTGTAGAGAGTGTGTAGAGTGTGTGTAGAGAGTGTGTAGAGTGTGTGTGTAGAGTGTGTGTGTAGAGTGTGTGTAGAGAGTGTGTAGAGTGTGTGTGTAGAGTGTGTGTAGAGAGTGTGTAGAGTGTGTGTGTAGAGTGTGTGTGTAGAGTGTGTGTAGAGAGTGTGTAGAGTGTGTGTAGAGTGTGTGTGTAGAGAGTGTGTGTAGAGTGTGTGTAGAGTGTGTGTGTAGAGTGTGTGTAGAGAGTGTGTAGAGTGTGTGTAGAGTGTGTGTGTGTGTAGAGAGTGTGTGTAGAGTGTGTGTGTAGAGTGTGTGTAGAGAGTGTGTAGAGTGTGTGTAGAGTGTGTGTAGAGAGTGTGTAGAGTGTGTGTGTAGAGTGTGTGTAGAGTGTGTGTAGAGAGTGTGTGTAGAGAGTGTGTGTAGAGTGTGTGTGTAGAGAGTGTGTGTAGAGTGTGTGTAGAGCGTGTGTAGAATGTGTATAGAGAGCGTGTGTAGAGCGTGTGTAGAGTGTGTGTAGAGTGTGTGTGTGTAGAGAGTGTGTATAGAGTGTGTGTAGAGTGTGTGTATAGTGTGTGTGTAGAGTGTGTGTGTAGAGAGTGTGTGTAGAGTGTGTGGAGAGAGTGTGTAGAGTGTGTGTAGAGTGTGTGTGTGTAGAGAGTGTGTGTAGAGTGTGTGTGTAGAGTGTGTGTAGAGAGTGTGTAGAGTGTGTGTAGAGAGTGTGTAGAGTGTGTGTGTAGAGTGTGTGTAGAGAGTGTGTAGAGTGTGTGTGTAGAGAGTGTGTGTAGAGTGTGTGTAGAGCGTGTGTAGAGAGCGTGTGTAGAGTGTGTGTAGAGAGTGTGTGTATAGAGAGCGTGTGTAGAGCGTGTGTAGAGCGTGTGTAGAGTGTGTGTAGAGTGTGTGTGTGTAGAGAGTGTGTATAGAGAGTGTGTAGAGTGTGTGTAGAGTGTGTGTAGAGCGTGTATCGAGTGTGTGTGTAGAGTGTGTGTAGAGTGTGTGTGTAGAGTGTGTGTAGAGTGTGTGTGTATAAAGTGTGTGTAGAGTGTGTGTGTAGAGTGTGTATAGAGTGTGTGTGTAGAGTGTGTGTGTAGAGTGTGTGTAGAGAGTGTGTGTGTATAGAGTGTGTATAGAGTGTGTGTAGAGTGTGTGTGTAGAGTGTGTGTGTATAGAGTGAGTGTGTAGAGCGTGTGTGTAGAGTGTGTGTGTAGAGTGTGTGTAGAGTGTGTGTAGAGTATGTGTGTAGAGTGTGTATAGAGTGTGTGTGTAGAGTGTGTGTAGAGCATGTGTGTCTAGAGCGTGTGTGTAGAGAGTGTGTAGAGAGTGTGTGTAGAGCGTGTGTGTAGAGTGTGTGTAGAGTGTGTGTGTAGAGCGTGTATAGAGTGTGTGTGTAGAGTGTGTGTAGAGCGTGTGTGTCTAGAGCGTGTGTGTAGTGTGTGTAGAGTGTGTGTGTAGAGTGTGTGTAGAGAGTGTGTGTGTAGAGTGTGTGTAGAGTGTGTAGAGTGTGTGTAGAGTGTGTGTAGAGAGTGTGTGTAGAGCGTGTGTAGAGTGTGTATGTAGAGTGTGTGTGTATAGTGTGTGTAGAGTGTGTGTAGAGTGTGTGTATAGAGAGTGTGTGTAGAGTGTGTGTAGAGTGTGTGTGTGTAGAGAGTGTGTATAGAGAGTGTGTAGAGTGTGTGTAGAGTGTGTGTAGAGCGTGTATCGAGTGTGTGTGTAGAGTGTGTGTAGAGTGTGTGTGTAGAGTGTGTATAGAGTGTGTGTGTAGAGTGTGTGTGTAGAGTGTGTGTAGAGCGTGTGTGTAGAGTGTGTGTGTATAGAGTGTGTATAGAGTGTGTGTAGAGTGTGTGTGTAGAGTGTGTGTAGAGAGTGTGTGTGTGTATAGAGTGTGTGTGTAGAGTGTGTGTGTAGAGTGTGTGTAGAGCGTGTGTGTAGAGTGTGTGTGTAGAGTGTGTGTGTAGAGTGTGTGTAGAGTGTGTGTGTAGAGTGTGTGTAGAGTGTGTGTGTGTAGAGAGTGTGTGTAGAGTGTGTGTGTAGAGTGTGTGTAGAGAGTGTGTAGAGTGTGTGTAGAGAGTGTGTAGAGTGTGTGTGTAGAGTGTGTGTAGAGAGTGTGTAGAGTGTGTGTGTGTAGAGTGTGTGTAGAGTGTGTGTAGAGCGTGTGTAGAGAGCGTGTGTAGAGTGTGTGTAGAGAGTGTGTGTATAGAGAGCGTGTGTAGAGCGTGTGTAGAGCGTGTGTAGAGTGTGTGTAGAGTGTGTGTGTGTAGAGAGTGTGTATAGAGAGTGTGTAGAGTGTGTGTAGAGTGTGTGTAGAGTGTGTATCGAGTGTGTGTGTAGAGTGTGTGTAGAGTGTGTGTGTAGAGTGTGTGTAGAGTGTGTGTGTATAAAGTGTGTGTAGAGTGTGTGTGTAGAGTGTGTATAGAGTGTGTGTGTAGAGTGTGTGTGTAGAGTGTGTGTAGAGAGTGTGTGTGTATAGAGTGTGTATAGAGTGTGTGTAGAGTGTGTGTGTAGAGTGTGTGTGTATAGAGTGTGTGTGTAGAGCGTGTGTGTAGAGTGTGTGTGTAGCGTGTGTGTAGAGTGTGTGTAGAGTATGTGTGTAGAGTGTGTATAGAGTGTGTGTGTAGAGTGTGTGTAGAGCATGTGTGTCTAGAGCGTGTGTGTAGAGAGTGTGTAGAGAGTGTGTGTAGAGCGTGTGTGTAGAGTGTGTGTAGAGTGTGTGTGTAGAGCGTGTATAGAGTGTGTGTGTAGAGTGTGTGTAGAGCGTGTGTGTAGAGTGTCTGTGTCTAGAGCGTGTGTGTAGTGTGTGTAGAGTGTGTGTGTAGAGTGTGTGTAGAGAGTGTGTGTGTAGAGTGTGTGTAGAGTGTGTAGAGTGTGTGTAGAGTGTGTGTAGAGAGTGTGTGTAGAGCGTGTGTAGAGTGTGTATGTAGAGTGTGTGTGTAGAGTGTGTGTAGAGCGTGTGTGTCTAGAGCGTGTGTGTAGTGTGTGTAGAGTGTGTGTAGAGAGTGTGTGTGTAGAGTGTGTGTAGAGTGTGTAGAGTGTGTGTAGAGTGTGTGTAGAGAGTGTGTGTAGAGCGTGTGTAGAGTGTGTATGTAGAGTGTGTGTGTAGAGTGTGTGTAGAGTGTGTGTATAGAGAGTGTGTGTAGAGTGTGTGTAGAGTGTGTGTGTGTAGAGAGTGTGTAGAGAGAGTGTGTAGAGTGTGTGTGTAGAGTGTGTGTAGAGCGTGTATCGAGTGTGTGTGTAGAGTGTGTGTAGAGTGTGTGTGTAGAGTGTGTATAGAGTGTGTGTGTGTAGAGTGTGTGTGTAGAGTGTGTGTAGAGCGTGTGTGTAGAGTGTGTGTGTATAGAGTGTGTGTAGAGTGTGTGTGTAGAGTGTGTGTAGAGAGTGTGTGTGTGTATAGAGTGTGTGTGTAGAGTGTGTGTGTAGAGTGTGTGTAGAGCGTGTGTGTAGAGTGTGTGTGTAGAGTGTGTGTGTAGAGTGTGTGTAGAGTGTGTGTGTAGAGTGTGTGTAGAGTGTGTGTGTGTAGAGAGTGTGTGTAGAGTGTGTGTGTAGAGTGTGTGTAGAGAGTGTGTAGAGTGTGTGTAGAGAGTGTGTAGAGTGTGTGTGTAGAGTGTGTGTAGAGAGTGTGTAGAGTGTGTGTGTAGAGAGTGTGTGTAGAGTGTGTGTAGAGCGTGTGTAGAGAGCGTGTGTAGAGTGTGTGTAGAGAGTGTGTGTATAGAGAGCGTGTGTAGAGCGTGTGTAGAGCGTGTGTAGAGTGTGTGTAGAGTGTGTGTGTGTAGAGAGTGTGTATAGAGAGTGTGTAGAGTGTGTGTAGAGTGTGTGTAGAGTGTGTGTAGAGCGTGTATCGAGTGTGTGTGTAGAGTGTGTGTAGAGTGTGTGTGTAGAGTGTGTGTAGAGTGTGTGTGTATAAAGTGTGTGTAGAGTGTGTGTGTAGAGTGTGTGTAGAGTGTGTGTGTAGAGTGTGTGTAGAGAGTGTGTGTGTATAGAGTGTGTATAGAGTGTGTGTAGAGTGTGTGTGTAGAGTGTGTGTGTATAGAGTGTGTGTGTAGAGCGTGTGTGTAGAGTGTGTGTGTAGAGTGTGTGTAGAGTGTGTGTAGAGTATGTGTGTAGAGTGTGTATAGAGTGTGTGTGTAGAGTGTGTGTAGAGCATGTGTGTCTAGAGCGTGTGTGTAGAGAGTGTGTAGAGAGTGTGTGTAGAGCGTGTGTGTAGAGTGTGTGTAGAGTGTGTGTGTAGAGCGTGTATAGAGTGTGTGTGTAGAGTGTGTGTAGAGCGTGTGTGTAGAGTGTGTGTGTCTAGAGCGTGTGTGTAGTGTGTGTAGAGTGTGTGTGTAGAGTGTGTGTAGAGAGTGTGTGTGTAGAGTGTGTGTAGAGTGTGTAGAGTGTGTGTAGAGTGTGTGTAGAGAGTGTGTGTAGAGCGTGTGTAGAGTGTGTATGTAGAGTGTGTGTGTATAGTGTGTGTAGAGTGTGTGTAGAGTGTGTGTATAGAGAGTGTGTGTAGAGTGTGTGTAGAGTGTGTGTGTGTAGAGAGTGTGTGTAGAGTGTGTATAGAGTGTGTGTGTAGAGTGTGTGTAGAGCGTGTGTGTCTAGAGCGTGTATGTAGAGAGTGTGTAGAGCGTGTGTGTAGAGTGTGTGTAGAGTGTGTGTGTAGAGCGTGTATAGAGTGTGTGTGTAGAGTGTGTGTAGGGCGTGTGTGTAGAGTGTGTGTGTCTAGAGCGTGTGTGTAGTGTGTGTAGAGTGTGTGTGTAGAGTGTGTGTAGAGAGTGTGTGTGTAGAGTGTGTGTAGAGTGTGTAGAGTGTGTGTAGAGTGTGTGTAGAGAGTGTGTGTATAGTGTGTGTAGAGTATGTATGTAGAGTGTGTGTGTATAGTGTGTGTAGAGTGTGTGTAGAGTGTGTGTATAGAGAGTGTGTGTAGAGTGTGTGTAGAGCGTGTATAGAGTGTGTGTGTAGAGTGTGTGTAGAATGTGTGTAGAGAGTGTGTATGTAGAGTGTGTGTGTATAGAGTGTGTGTAGAGTGTGTGTATAGAGAGTGTGTGTAGAGTGTGTGTAGAGCGTGTATAGAGTGTGTGTAGAGTGTGTATAGAGTGTGTGTAGAGTGTGTGTGTAGAGCGTGTGTAGAGAGTGTGTGTAGAGCGTGTGTGTAGTGTGTGTAGAGCGTGTGTGTAGAGTGTGTGGGTAGAGTGTGTGTAGAGCATGTGTAGAGTGTGTGTGTAGAGTGTGTGCAGAGCGTGTGTGTATAGTGTGTGTAGAGCGTGTATAGAGTGTGTGTGTGTAGAGTGTGTGGAGAGTGTGTGTAGAGTGTGTGTGTAGAGAGTGTATGTAGAGTGTGTGTGTAGAGTGTGTGTAGAGTGTGTGTGTAGAGAGTGTGTAGAGTGTGTGTAGAGTGTGTGTGTAGAGAGTGTGTGTAGAGCGTGTGTGTAGAGGGTGTGTGTAAAGTGTGTGTGTGTAGAGCGTGTATAGAGTGTGTGTGTAGAGTGTGTGTAGAGTGTGTGTGTAAAGTGTGTGTAGAGCGTGTGTAGAGTGTGTGTGTAGAGTGTGTGTAGAGTGTGTGTGTAAAGTGTGTGTAGAGCGTGTGTAGAGTGTGTGTGTAGAGTGTGTGTAGAGTGTGTGTGTAGAGTGTGTGTAGAGTGTGTGTGTAGAGTGTGTGTAGAGTGTGTGTAGAGTGTGTGTGTGTAGAGAGTGTGTGTAGAGTGTGTGTGTAGAGTGTGTGTAGAGAGTGTGTAGAGTGTGTAGAGTGTGTGTAGAGAGTGTGTAGAGTGTGGGTAGAGTGTGTGTGTGTGTAGAGAGTGTGTGTAGAGTGTGTGTAGAGTGTGTGTGTAGAGTGTGTGTAGAGAGTGTGTAGAGTGTGTGTAGAGAGTGTGTAGAGTGTGTGTGTAGAGTGTGTGTGTAGAGTGTGTAGAGTGTGTGTAGAGTGTGTGTGTAGAGTGTGTGTGTAGAGTGTGTGTAGAGAGTGTGTAGAGTGTGTGTAGAGTGTGTGTGTAGAGAGTGTGTGTAGAGAGTGTGTAGAGTGTGTGTATAGTGTGTGTAGAGTGTATAGAGTGTGTGTGTAGAGTGTGTGTAGAGTGTGTATAGAGTGTGTGTGTAGAGTGTGTGTAGAGTGTGTGTGTAGAGTGTGTGTAGAGTGTGTATAGAATGTGTGTGTAGAGTGTGTGTAGAGTGTGTGTGGAGTGTGTGTGTAGAGTGTATAGAGTGTGTGTGTAGAGTGTGTGTAGAGTGTGTATAGAGTGTGTGTGTAGAGTGTGTGTAGACTGTGTGTAGAGAGCGTGTGTAGAGTGTGTGTAGAGTGTGTGTAGAGTGTGTGTGTAGAGTGTATAGAGTGTGTGTGTAGAGTGTGTGTATAGTGTGTGTAGAGTGTGTATAGAGTGTGTGTGTAGAGTGTGTATAGTGTGTGTAGAGCGTGTATAGAGTGTGTGTGTAGAGTGTGTGTATAGTGTGTGTAGAGTGTGTGTGTAGAGTGTATAGTGTGTGTGTGTAGAGTGTGTGTAGAGTGTGTATAGAGTGTGTGTGTAGAGTGTGTGTAGACTGTGTGTAGAGAGCGTGTGTAGAGTGTGTGTAGAGTGTGTGTAGAGCGTGTATCGAGTGTGTGTGTAGAGTGTGTGTAGAGTGTGTGTGTAGAGTGTGTGTAGAGTGTGTGTGTATAAAGTGTGTGTAGAGTGTGTGTGTAGAGTGTGTATAGAGTGTGTGTGTAGAGTGTGTGTGTAGAGTGTGTGTAGAGAGTGTGTGTGTATAGAGTGTGTATAGAGTGTGTGTAGAGTGTGTGTGTAGAGTGTGTGTGTATAGAGTGTGTGTGTAGAGCGTGTGTGTAGAGTGTGTGTGTAGAGTGTGTGTAGAGTGTGTGTAGAGTATGTGTGTAGAGTGTGTATAGAGTGTGTGTGTAGAGTGTGTGTAGAGCATGTGTGTCTAGAGCGTGTGTGTAGAGAGTGTGTAGAGAGTGTGTGTAGAGCGTGTGTGTAGAGTGTGTGTAGAGTGTGTGTGTAGAGCGTGTATAGAGTGTGTGTGTAGAGTGTGTGTAGAGCGTGTGTGTAGAGTGTGTGTGTCTAGAGCGTGTGTGTAGTGTGTGTAGAGTGTGTGTGTAGAGTGTGTGTAGAGAGTGTGTGTGTAGAGTGTGTGTAGAGTGTGTAGAGTGTGTGTAGAGAGTGTGTGTAGAGCGTGTGTAGAGTGTGTATGTAGAGTGTGTGTGTATAGTGTGTGTAGAGTGTGTGTAGAGTGTGTGTATAGAGAGTGTGTGTAGAGTGTGTGTAGAGTGTGTGTGTGTAGAGAGTGTGTATAGAGAGTGTGTAGAGTGTGTGTGTAGA
The DNA here is from genome assembly GCF_027358585.1 of Pangasianodon hypophthalmus. NCBI lineage: Eukaryota > Metazoa > Chordata > Actinopteri > Siluriformes > Pangasiidae > Pangasianodon > Pangasianodon hypophthalmus. The sequence continues at coordinate 21,250,665 of NC_069728.1, forward strand.
GTGTGTGTAGAGCATGTATCGAGTGTGTGTGTAGAGTGTGTGTAGAGTGTGTGTGTAGAGTGTGTATAGAGTGTGTGTGTAGAGTGTGTGTGTAGAGTGTGTGTAGAGCGTGTGTGTAGAGTGTGTGTGTATAGAGTGTGTATAGAGTGTGTGTAGAGTGTGTGTGTAGAGTGTGTGTAGAGAGTGTGTGTGTGTATAGAGTGTGTGTGTAGAGTGTGTGTGTAGAGTGTGTGTAGAGCGTGTGTGTAGAGTGTGTGTGTAGAGTGTGTGTGTAGAGTGTGTGTAGAGTGTGTGTGTAGAGTGTGTGTAGAGTGTGTGTGTGTAGAGAGTGTGTGTAGAGTGTGTGTGTAGAGTGTGTGTAGAGAGTGTGTAGAGTGTGTGTAGAGAGTGTGTAGAGTGTGTGTGTAGAGTGTGTGTAGAGAGTGTGTAGAGTGTGTGTGTAGAGAGTGTGTGTAGAGTGTGTGTAGAGCGTGTGTAGAGAGCGTGTGTAGAGTGTGTGTAGAGAGTGTGTGTATAGAGAGCGTGTGTAGAGCGTGTGTAGAGTGTGTGTAGAGTGTGTGTGTGTAGAGAGTGTGTGTAGAGTGTGTGTAGAGTGTGTGTAGAGTGTGTGTAGAGCGTGTATCGAGTGTGTGTGTAGAGTGTGTGTAGAGTGTGTGTGTAGAGTGTGTGTAGAGTGTGTGTGTATAAAGTGTGTGTAGAGTGTGTGTATAGAGTGTGTGTGTAGAGTGTGTGTGTAGAGTGTGTGTAGAGAGTGTGTGTGTATAGAGTGTGTATAGAGTGTGTGTAGAGTGTGTGTGTAGAGTGTGTGTGTATAGAGTGTGTGTGTAGAGCGTGTGTGTAGAGTGTGTGTGTAGAGTGTGTGTAGAGTGTGTGTAGAGTATGTGTGTAGAGTGTGTATAGAGTGTGTGTGTAGAGTGTGTGTAGAGCATGTGTGTCTAGAGCGTGTGTGTAGAGAGTGTGTAGAGAGTGTGTGTAGAGCGTGTGTGTAGAGTGTGTGTAGAGTGTGTGTGTAGAGCGTGTATAGAGTGTGTGTGTAGAGTGTGTGTAGAGCGTGTGTGTAGAGTGTGTGTGTCTAGAGCGTGTGTGTAGTGTGTGTAGAGTGTGTGTGTAGAGTGTGTGTAGAGAGTGTGTGTGTAGAGTGTGTGTAGAGTGTGTAGAGTGTGTGTAGAGTGTGTGTAGAGAGTGTGTGTAGAGCGTGTGTAGAGTGTGTATGTAGAGTGTGTGTGTATAGTGTGTGTAGAGTGTGTGTAGAGTGTGTGTATAGAGAGTGTGTGTAGAGTGTGTGTAGAGTGTGTGTGTGTAGAGAGTGTGTGTAGAGTGTGTATAGAGTGTGTGTGTAGAGTGTGTGTAGAGCGTGTGTGTCTAGAGCGTGTATGTAGAGAGTGTGTAGAGCGTGTGTGTAGAGTGTGTGTAGAGTGTGTGTGTAGAGCGTGTATAGAGTGTGTGTGTAGAGTGTGTGTAGGGCGTGTGTGTAGAGTGTGTGTGTCTAGAGCGTGTGTGTAGTGTGTGTAGAGTGTGTGTGTAGAGTGTGTGTAGAGAGTGTGTGTGTAGAGTGTGTGTAGAGTGTGTAGAGTGTGTGTAGAGTGTGTGTAGAGAGTGTGTGTATAGTGTGTGTAGAGTATGTATGTAGAGTGTGTGTGTATAGTGTGTGTAGAGTGTGTGTAGAGTGTGTGTATAGAGAGTGTGTGTAGAGTGTGTGTAGAGCGTGTATAGAGTGTGTGTGTAGAGTGTGTGTAGAATGTGTGTAGAGAGTGTGTATGTAGAGTGTGTGTGTATAGAGTGTGTGTAGAGTGTGTGTATAGAGAGTGTGTGTAGAGTGTGTGTAGAGCGTGTATAGAGTGTGTGTAGAGTGTGTGTAGAGTGTGTATAGAGTGTGTGTAGAGTGTGTGTGTAGAGCGTGTGTAGAGAGTGTGTGTAGAGCGTGTGTGTAGTGTGTGTAGAGCGTGTGTGTAGAGTGTGTGGGTAGAGTGTGTGTAGAGCATGTGTAGAGTGTGTGTGTAGAGTGTGTGCAGAGCGTGTGTGTATAGTGTGTGTAGAGCGTGTATAGAGTGTGTGTGTGTAGAGTGTGTGGAGAGTGTGTGTAGAGTGTGTGTGTAGAGAGTGTATGTAGAGTGTGTGTGTAGAGTGTGTGTAGAGTGTGTGTGTAGAGAGTGTGTAGAGTGTGTGTAGAGTGTGTGTGTAGAGAGTGTGTGTAGAGCGTGTGTGTAGAGGGTGTGTGTAAAGTGTGTGTGTGTAGAGCGTGTATAGAGTGTGTGTGTAGAGTGTGTGTAGAGTGTGTGTGTAAAGTGTGTGTAGAGCGTGTGTAGAGTGTGTGTGTAGAGTGTGTGTAGAGTGTGTGTGTAAAGTGTGTGTAGAGCGTGTGTAGAGTGTGTGTGTAGAGTGTGTGTAGAGTGTGTGTGTAGAGTGTGTGTAGAGAGCGTGTCTATAGAGCGTGTGTAGAGTGTGTGTGTAGAGTGTGTGTAGAGAGTGTGTAGAGTGTGTGTAGAGTGTGTGTGTGTAGAGAGTGTGTGTAGAGTGTGTGTGTAGAGTGTGTGTAGAGAGTGTGTAGAGTGTGTAGAGTGTGTGTAGAGAGTGTGTAGAGTGTGGGTAGAGTGTGTGTGTGTGTAGAGAGTGTGTGTAGAGTGTGTGTAGAGTGTGTGTGTAGAGTGTGTGTAGAGAGTGTGTAGAGTGTGTGTAGAGAGTGTGTAGAGTGTGTGTGTAGAGTGTGTGTGTAGAGTGTGTAGAGTGTGTGTAGAGTGTGTGTGTAGAGTGTGTGTAGAGAGTGTGTAGAGTGTGTGTAGAGAGTGTGTGTAGAGAGTGTGTAGAGTGTGTGTATAGTGTGTGTAGAGTGTGTGTAGAGTGTGTATAGAGTGTGTGTGTAGAGTGTGTGTAGAGTGTGTGTGTAGAGTGTGTGTAGAGTGTGTATAGAATGTGTGTGTAGAGTGTGTGTAGAGTGTGTGTAGAGTGTGTGTGTAGAGTGTATAGAGTGTGTGTGTAGAGTGTGTGTAGAGTGTGTATAGAGTGTGTGTGTAGAGTGTGTGTAGACTGTGTGTAGAGAGCGTGTGTAGAGTGTGTGTAGAGTGTGTGTAGAGTGTGTGTGTAGAGTGTGTGTAGAGTGTATAGAGTGTGTGTGTAGAGTGTGTGTATAGTGTGTGTAGAGTGTGTATAGAGTGTGTGTGTAGAGTGTGTATAGTGTGTGTAGAGCGTGTATAGAGTGTGTGTGTAGAGTGTGTGTATAGTGTGTGTGTAGAGTGTATAGTGTGTGTGTGTAGAGTGTGTGTAGAGTGTGTATAGAGTGTGTGTGTAGAGTGTGTGTAGTGTGTGTAGAGCGTGTATAGAGTGTGTGTGTAGAGTGTGTGTATAGTGTGTGTAGAGTGTGTGTATAGTGTGTGTAGAGTGTGTGTGTAGAGTGTGTGTATAGTGTGTGTAGAGTGTATAGAGTGTGTGTGTAGAGTGTGTGTAGAGTGTGTATAGAGTGTGTGTGTAGAGTGTGTATAGTGTGTGTAGAGCGTGTGTGTAGAGTGTGTGGGTAGAGTGTGTGTAGAGCATGTGTAGAGTGTGTGTGTAGAGTGTGTGCAGAGCGTGTGTGTATAGTGTGTGTAGAGCGTGTATAGAGTGTGTGTGTGTAGAGTGTGTGGAGAGTGTGTGTAGAGTGTGTGTGTAGAGAGTGTATGTAGAGTGTGTGTGTAGAGTGTGTGTAGAGTGTGTGTGTAGAGAGTGTGTAGAGTGTGTGTAGAGTGTGTGTGTAGAGAGTGTGTGTAGAGCGTGTGTGTAGAGGGTGTGTGTAAAGTGTGTGTGTGTAGAGCGTGTATAGAGTGTGTGTGTAGAGTGTGTGTAGAGTGTGTGTGTAAAGTGTGTGTAGAGCGTGTGTAGAGTGTGTGTGTAGAGTGTGTGTAGAGTGTGTGTGTAAAGTGTGTGTAGAGCGTGTGTAGAGTGTGTGTGTAGAGTGTGTGTAGAGTGTGTGTGTAGAGTGTGTGTAGAGAGCGTGTCTATAGAGCGTGTGTAGAGTGTGTGTGTAGAGTGTGTGTAGAGAGTGTGTAGAGTGTGTGTAGAGTGTGTGTGTGTAGAGAGTGTGTGTAGAGTGTGTGTGTAGAGTGTGTGTAGAGAGTGTGTAGAGTGTGTAGAGTGTGTGTAGAGAGTGTGTAGAGTGTGGGTAGAGTGTGTGTGTGTGTAGAGAGTGTGTGTAGAGTGTGTGTAGAGTGTGTGTGTAGAGTGTGTGTAGAGAGTGTGTAGAGTGTGTGTAGAGAGTGTGTAGAGTGTGTGTGTAGAGTGTGTGTGTAGAGTGTGTAGAGTGTGTGTAGAGTGTGTGTGTAGAGTGTGTGTGTAGAGTGTGTGTAGAGAGTGTGTAGAGTGTGTGTAGAGTGTGTGTGTAGAGAGTGTGTGTAGAGAGTGTGTAGAGTGTGTGTATAGTGTGTGTAGAGTGTATAGAGTGTGTGTAGAGTGTGTATAGAGTGTGTGTGTAGAGTGTGTGTAGAGTGTGTGTGTAGAGTGTGTGTAGAGTGTGTATAGAATGTGTGTGTAGAGTGTGTGTAGAGTGTGTGTAGAGTGTGTGTGTAGAGTGTATAGAGTGTGTGTGTAGAGTGTGTGTAGAGTGTGTATAGAGTGTGTGTGTAGAGTGTGTGTAGACTGTGTGTAGAGAGCGTGTGTAGAGTGTGTGTAGAGTGTGTGTAGAGTGTGTGTGTAGAGTGTGTGTAGAGTGTATAGAGTGTGTGTGTAGAGTGTGTGTAGAGTGTGTATAGAGTGTGTGTGTAGAGTGTGTATAGTGTGTGTAGAGCGTGTATAGAGTGTGTGTGTAGAGTGTGTGTATAGTGTGTGTAGAGTGTGTGTGTAGAGTGTATAGTGTGTGTGTGTAGAGTGTGTGTAGAGTGTGTATAGAGTGTGTGTGTAGAGTGTGTGTAGACTGTGTGTAGAGAGCGTGTGTAGAGTGTGTGTAGAGTGTGTGTAGAGTGTGTGTGTAGAGTGTGTGTAGAGTGTATAGAGTGTGTGTGTAGAGTGTGTGTATAGTGTGTGTAGAGTGTGTATAGAGTGTGTGTGTAGAGTGTGTATAGTGTGTGTAGAGTGTGTATAGAGTGTGTGTGTAGAGTGTGTGTATAGTGTGTGTAGAGTGTGTGTATAGTGTGTGTAGAGTGTGTGTGTAGAGTGTGTGTATAGTGTGTGTAGAGTGTATAGAGTGTGTGTGTAGAGTGTGTGTAGAGTGTGTATAGAGTGTGTGTGTAGAGTGTGTATAGTGTGTGTAGAGCGTGTATAGAGTGTGTGTGTAGAGTGTGTGTAGAGTGTGTGTAGAGTGTGTGTGTAGAGTGTATAGTGTGTGTGTGTAGAGTGTGTGTAGAGTGTGTATAGAGTGTGTGTGTAGAGTGTGTGTAGAGTGTGTGTAGACTGTGTGTAGAGAGCATGTGTAGAGTGTGTGTAGAGTGTGTGTAGAGTGTATAGAGTGTGTGTGTAGAGTGTGTGTATAGTGTGTGTAGAGTGTGTATAGAGTGTGTGTGTAGAGTGTGTATAGTGTGTGTAGAGCGTGTATAGAGTGTGTGTGTAGAGTGTGTGTATAGTGTGTGTAGAGTGTGTGTATAGTGTGTGTAGAGTGTGTATAGAGTGTGTGTGTAGAGTGTGTGTAGAGTGTGTGTATAGTGTGTGTAGTGTGTGTGTAGAGTGTGTGTATAGTGTGTGTAGAGTGTGTGTATAGTGTGTGTAGAGTGTGTGTGTAGAGTGTGTAGAGTGTGTGTATAGTGTGTGTAGAGTGTGTGTAGAGTGTGTGTGTAGAGTGTGTGTGTATAGAGTGTGTGTATAGTGTGTGTGTAGAGAGTGTGTAGAGTGTGTGTAGAGTGTGTGTATAGAGTGTGTGTATAGAGTGTGTGTAGAGTGTGTGTATAGAGTGTGTGTGTAGAGCGTGTGTAGAGTGTGTGTATAGAGTGTGTGTATAGAGTGTGTGTGTAGAGTGTGTGTGTAGAGCGTGTATAGAGTGTGTGTAGAGTGTGTATAGAGTGTGTGTAGAGTGTGTATAGAGTGTGCGTGTATAGAGTGTGTGTGTAGAGTGTGTAGAGTGTGTGTAGAGTGTGTATAGAGTGTGTGTGTGTGTGTGTGTGTGTGTAGAGTGTGTGTAGAGTGTGTGTGTATAGTGTGTCTGTAGAGTGTGTGTAGAGTGTGTGTGTATAGTGTGTGTGTAGAGTGTGTGTAGAGTGTGTGTGTATAGAGTGTGTGTGTAGAGTGTGTGTAGAGTGTATAGTGTGTGTGTAGAGTGTACAGAGAGAGTGTGTAGAGTGTGTGTAGAGAGTGAACGAAGGTGTGGAGCGTCTGCTGTAAATAATAAACACAAAAATGAAGTATATGTCGCTTTCCTCTCATTGGCTCCTGAGTTTCCGGACACGCTGTAGATTAATGGTGACAGGGTCGAGGGTGTGACCAAAGCCAGATTGAGGTTAAGACTCATTTTTAATAGAATTAAGCAGGAACCACTGACACACACACACACACACACACACACACACACACACACACACACACACACACACAAAACATAGGGTTTTTCTTCCAATCTATGAGAGAACTTTGAACAATCAATGTGTTACTCTTGCAAGAGTGATAGCATAGTAAGTGTGTGTATATATATATATTTAGAAATACAGTGAGATTACTACAAAGAATTACAGAACTGCGGACGTAACCTTTAACCTCTTAACTTTAACCTCAATCCCGCTGAGATACGGTTCATCCTCAGTTCTAATGTTAAAGACAGAGCTTAAGCTAATCAGCGCCTTTTTTTTTTTGCAGTTCTTAAACAAAACGCACTTAAAACATGCTGTAGATGCAGCCGTAGAACGTTTAAGAATAAAATCCATCTAGAACGGATAACGCTAACGCTAACGTGATGATGATGTCATCACGGACTCTTCCTGATGGAGACGGCGTATAAAGACAGAATTCTCCATCAGTCTGAAGGAGCGACGTTCCAGCACCGAACAGCCGCAAGCTGGTAAAAACACGTCTCCGAAAAGTCACATGACCTCCAACTGACACAAACTCCGCCCATTTCTTCTCAGTTGAAGAAGAGAATAGTGTGTGTGAAGACGCAAGGCCAAAACACACAGTGTTTAAGACACGCCCCCGGGGGCGGGGCATATACGCTCTACAGAGCATTTAATTGGATGAAAACAAGACTAGTACAGGATGAGTCATCAAATCATTTCAATCATTTCCCTGGAACTACAAAAGGAATCTCTCCAAAACTATTATTTTTTAGCTTATTTAAGTCTTTAACACTAACAGAAAGCTCTGAAACCCCAGTTTTAATTTCAGAGCCACTTTAAAGCATTTTGATCATTTTGTTTTGTCTTTTATTGCTACATTAGAAAAATCAAGAGATTTCCAAATCGCTGTATGGTCATGATGGTTATTAGTCTCACTTTAACTGTTCTTCTTCTTGTTATTCGCATAAATCTGGAAGCCTGAAGTATTCATGGTTTGTCTCTTTGTGGAAAGAGGGATTTCTGATCAGATAGCGTTCCAGGAAGAACTGTTTTAGGAAGATAAAAACTCCTAATTATCCAACAAACCCCCTGAAGATCCTGTAAAGAAGGCTTGTAGAAGTGCAGCTCGTGCTTTAAATAAAACGTTTGCCATTTTGTTCCTTCAGTGTTCTTCTCCGTGATCAGGTGTATTACCCATAATGCACTGGAACCTGTCCAGTAAGTAAGTACATATATATACAGTATATGGGATTTTTTTCAAGAAGCAGTTTTACACGTCAAAACCTCAAACACTGGATATTGGGGATTTTTTCATGACTTTATTATATCAGAGTGAGATCCAATTTAATCTGAGTTGTTTATAAATTTTATTTGTATAGAGCTTTTAACAATGAACATCGTCACAAAGCAGCTTTATAGAAATATATAAATTCAGGATATAAATGTTAAATATATAAATTTATCCCTAATGAGGAAGCCAGAGGTGACGGTGGTGAGGAACCTTGAGAGGAACCAGACTCAGAAGGGAACCCATCCTCATCTGCGTGACACGGATAGTGCGATTATAAATCATTCCCTTCTATAACTGTGTACTACATGGACAAATAGTGCAGTTGTGTAACTAGGAAATTCATTACAGTTTACACATGAAGTCTATTTTGTTGAACTTATCAACTGTCCACTGATGGAGACCTGAGTGCAAAACTATTCGGGGGAATTGCAGTTCTAAAGCTATCTTCATGGTTTCTAAGTAGAACCATCCTCAGTAATCTCACTGATCTTCAGGCTGTGTGTGTTGGAGGTCATCCTCAGCAGCAGCGAGTGAGATTCAGGTGATGAGAACTCCAAGCAGAAGTAGGGCATCAGGATGGATCAGGCAGGTCCGGAGAGCAGAAGGGGTCGGGATCACTGATATCTCAGGAGTAGCATGTGTCGCTCTACAGAGAGAGCTACATAGTAAATATATAATAAGTAAATTTATAAGTAAATTATAACAGTAATTTAATACAGTATAATGTCGTAATGAACCTGAAGCTACTGTTTGACACTTTAATCTGTCTCATCAGGAAAAAAGGATGATGCATGCTTTACTTTTCCCCACTGCAGTTTTTTTAAAACTTTTTTGTGCTATCTTTATCAATATGCACATTCATTCGCAGACGTTTTGCACAAAGATGTGGGTAAAATTGTGAAAAGTTCATGTTCATGCAAACATCCAAATTCCATCCGTATTTGTTTTCCTGTTAAAAGCTATCGATCTGTCTGACCCTGACCGCCCGAGCGAACTCCAAACTGCAGAAACCGTTTTTCTGAGAAATCAGTGGAGATGTCCTACAAAACCCACGCTCCACTTTCAGCTCAGATATATCTTACATCTGCAGTTCATTTCAACATCTATTTACGATAGAAAGCTTTTTTCCCTTTCGTTTTTTCCTGCTTAAAGCAGATTAGAATATCGTCCTGGCCCACACAGATGTTTAGCGTTTAAATGAAATAATATATCATTAAATAAATTGCAGAATAATTTGATGAGGGACAGAGGACAGCACTGTGCACAATAAGGACATGATTTCTTTATAAGATCTGAAATCTGAGCTGCATGCTGGTGGAATAAACCTGATTGCTGTTCATCGTGTGGAGTTTAGACTCATGAGTGTGAATGTGGATTTTTCGAGTCAAAGTGCTGTTTATTTAACCAACAACAGACAAATCTGTGGTTTTACGAACGCTGGATAAAAGTCAGAGTCAGTGAGAATCACCAGCGCTGGTTCTGAAGGATGACGAAGCATCTGTGTTCACTAGAAATCCACTGATGTGAATCAGTCCTGCAGCTTCACACATTAATTACATCTGATAACCTTAGCGTGCGCTAACAGAGGAATTCTAGGAAGCGGTTCAGCCGTCTCAAAGCTAGAATCAGATAGAAACCAGGAAGAACGCTGAGTAGAAGCCTTTGTTTGGAACCTCTTCTGGTTCGTCCAAGATGCAGAGAACTTCTTGGGTCTTGGATCTGATGTTGTGGTGGAAGTGGAGTTTGTATTCCTTTGACTTTGTGATCGCACTGAGCAATGTTTTTGGCTGTAAATTGCCCCGCTGCTTGCCCTGGCGCTTAATGGGGCATAATCCACAGGAACTTTTATCAGTGGGAAGAGACGAACCCAATAAAGGTTCAAAACCAGATAAGTTTAAAATCCGTGTTGTGAATTAAACTCATCTTGTGGACTGCTAAAAGAGAGAAAAAGAGAGATAGATACATAGAGAGAGAGAGAGAACATTGATGTTATTCCACTAGGGAGCAATATAGAGCTATAAACTCAACTCCTGACACATTGTGATGTTGTAATTATGTGTGAAATGCAATTGTATGAGAAAGATTAAAAAGTGATGCTGTCTCTTTCCAAAAGAAGAAAAGCAAAAAGTGTAAATTTTCCAAGAAAACCAGACCAGATTCTACTTCTTCAGTGAGAAAAGCAGTGTGTGTAATTTGTTCTAATGCCACAGCAGTGCTGAACAATACAAACGTCTGCACATGAGTAAGGATAAATACATACGAGGTGCTGGCAGGGTTGAAGAAATATTATTATTTTCATACATTATATATACAGACACCGATCAGCCATAACATTAAAACCACTGTCAGGTGAAGTGAATAACATTGATTATCTCATTACAGTGGCACCTGTAAAGGTGAGGGATTTATTAGGCAGCAAGTGAACAGTCAGTTTTCAAAGTTGATGTGTTGGAAGCAGGAAAAATGGGCAAGCGTAAGGATTAGAGAGACTTTGACAATGGCCAAATTGTGATGGTTAGATGACTGGGTCAGAGCATCTCCAAAACAGCAGGTGTTGTGTGGTGCTCCCGGTGTGCAGTGGTTAGTACCTACCAAAAGTGGTCCAAGGAAGGACAACTGGTGAACCGGCGACAGGGTCATGGGCTCCCAAGGCTCACTGATGCACATGTGGAGTGAAGGCTAGCCTGTCCGGTCCGATCCCACAGAAGAGCTACTGTAGCACAAACTGCTGAAAGGTTAAAGCTGCTCTGATAGAAAGGAGTCAGAACACACAGTGCAGTGCAGCTTGCTGCGTATGGAGCTGCGTAGCTGCAGAGCGGTCAGAGAGCCCATGCTGACCCTGTCCACCACCCAAAGCTCCTACAATGGACACATGAGCATCAGAACTGGACCATGGAGCAATGGAAGAAGGTGGCCTGGTCTGATGAATCACGTTTTCTTTTACATCATGTGGAAGGCCGGGTGTGTGTGTGTGTGTGTGTGTCGCTTACCTGGGGAAGAGATGGCACCAGGATGCACTATGGGAAGAAGGTAAGCTGGCGGAGGCAGTGTGATGCTCTGGGCAATGTTCTGCTGGGAAACCTCGGGTCCTGGCCTTCATGTGGATGTTACTTTGACATGTACCACCTACTTAAACATTGTTGCAGACCAGGTTACACTCCTTCATGGCAACGGTATTCCCTAATGGCAGTGAACTCTTTCAGCAGGATAATGCTCCCTGACACACTGCAGAAACTGTTCAGGAATGGTTTGAGGAACATGATAAAGAGTTCAAGGTGTTGACTTGGCCTCCAAATTCCCCAGATCTCAATCCAATTGAACATCTGTGGGACGTGCTGGACAAACAAGTCCGATCCTTGGAGGCTCCACCTCACAACTTACAGGACTTAAAGGATCTGCTGCTGACGTCTTTGTGCCAGAAACCACACACACCTTCAGAGGTGTTGTGGACTCCATGCCTCGATGGTCAGAGCTGTTTTGGTGGCAAAAGGGGGACCAACACAATATTAGGCAGGTGGTTGTAATGTTATGGCTGATCCTTATATATGGGAAAAGTGTAATTTGGAAAAAATGTTGGTAATGAATTGCACAGATGTATGTTCAGTCTGTTAGAGTGTTCAGATAAATAAACACATTTAGGAGGAACTGATTTTTTTTCGGACTGAGTGTAATGTGGTCTGTTACCTAAAACAAGTCAAACACCACTGATTTCAGAAAAAGACAGACAAGAGACCCATTTACATTTTGTTCACAGCTTTAAACCACTGAGCGATCACTTGTCCTCGTCCACCCCGGCATCATTTACAGTCACAAAAACATAACATTACAATACTTCATACAGAAAAGCATCACAGTGAGTTCCACCATCTTGGAACTGTCAGGATCACATGACAGTGTTTTTAAAAAGGATAAGAAATGATGCGTTTTCACATTTGCTGAAAAGCCGGGATGTCAGAACAACAAACTCCAGGGAGTTACGCTTTACTTTCATATTTAATTTAATCTGAATAAAGTGAAATAACTCCACACCACATGACCACATGACTCATCGTTCTCCATTACAAAGAAACAAAACAGCGACATTTTCCATCAGCCGCTGTCCACATGGACACACACACACAGGCCGAGTGTGTGTGTTCATTAATTGATTTTCATGAGAATTATGGTCAATATTCACTGCAGGACAAAACACAAGCAGCAACACAACAACAGGTGAATCTATAAATCCTGACACGAAGGCGATCTATAAGCTACAAACTCTGAAACTCTACACGGCAACAACAAACACAAAGAAATCATTACATTACACACAAATACACAGAACTACAAATCATACAGAATAATCAGAAAGTCTTTATGCGACATTTACACTTAGCGCTGTGATCTTTGCTTTGGAAGGAAGGAAAATATTTTTAAAATTGCTTTTTTTTTCCTTTTTTTTTTAAATCAGTATCATTTCAACACATTTTCGGTGACTGATTCGAGTTTTGCATTTACATCAGACCCTCCCCAGGTCCTGAGTTTAGAGTGGGCAGTTTCTTTCGTTTCTGTGGGTCAGAGTTTGGAATTACAGCATTAAACCTTTACAATTTACCCTCATCTACATCTAATGTACATAAAACACACCGTCATTCATGCAGGTGGCGCGACAGAGAGACAATAAAAGTTAGGAATTTATCAGAGCAGGAAAAACACATTCCATCTGTATGGAACTGTAATTAATTATCCAACATCTATTCACTATAATTCATCTAATTCTCTCCTATTACATAAATCATTATAATTTCAATTTAAAATAATAACTGTAAAGGAGTTTATATTCATATTAAACCCCCCTAACTTCTGTTTTTTGTCCCTTTTGAACCCTAATGAAGCTCCAGTGGAAAGAAAATAATCAAAATAATAAAATAATCAAAATCTTGTTTATCTTTTTTTTGCTACATACATTTCACAACGCTGAAGAAATAAAAATATAATAATAATAATAATAATAAACATGTTACCGAACCAAATCTCATTATCTGTGAATTATTAGAGCTGTAGGACACACACACACACACACACACACACACACACACACACACACACACACACACACACACACACACACACACACACACACACACACACACAGCACCCTCTTGTGGATTTGGGAGACATTAACCCTCAGACTCTTATTTTCTCCAAATTACAAACTGATTTACTTCAAATTTCTCTCTCTCTCTCTCTCTCTCTCTCTCTCTCTCTCTCGCTCTCTCTCTTTCTTAAAGAAATCTACATGTTTAATTCAGTATTTAATGGCAGATTTGCCATTTTTTAATTTGTATAATTTTCATGTTTAACATTTCTTTCAGTGACTGCAGTTAAGCAGGAAGAATAAAAACCTTTCTCTTTTTAATAGTTTAAAAAAAGATACCAGCACTGAATAATTTTTTTAATATATTTGAGATTTTATATAATATATATATATATATGTGCATTTTTACATTTTTAAATTCCATTCTGAACACATTTTTGCTTTAAAATGAAAAAAGATTTTGAAAATAAAATACAAGAAAAAAAAAAACAAAAAAAAAAAACTGAATTCCTGGATTTCTTTAAAAGATATTTTGGATGTTTAATTTACTTTTCCAGGAAGATAAACAATTGAAGAAGAAAAAAAAAAAGTGTGAAAACTTATTGTTTTATTGGTATTATTTCCATATTTTGTTTTCCAGCGAGTGCATTTATGCTGTAAAAAGAAGAAAGAATTTTTTTTTTTTTAATCCAGGTCAAAAAGATCCTAAGATGATCAGTAATAAAGTGTATAACCTCCATCAACTTTATCTCCTTCCCAGCTTCATCACCTTCATTTATTTCTTTAAAAAGTGCACATCAGTGGGGTTTTTCCAGTGTTCAAGCCTAAAGATCCAGCTGGAAATGCGACGATAAAGAATACATCAGCACTTTCACCTACAGAGAGAGAGAGAGAGAATAAACACACAGTTTAGAGCTTTAGTGAGAGTCTTAGAGCTGAAGCGGGACACAGAGAGAGCAGCGTGGAGCTTTAGTGAGAGTCTTAGAGCTGAAGCGAGACACAGAGAGCAGTGTGTCAGTGTGGAGCTTTAGTGAGAGTCTTAGAGCTGAAGTGAGACACAGAGAGAGCAGTGTGGAGCTTTAGTGAGAGTCTGAGAGCTGAAGCAGGACACAGAGAGAGCAGCGTGGAGCTTTAGTGAGAGTCTTAGAGCTGAAGCGGGACACAGACAGAGCAGTGTGGAGCTTTATTGAGAGTCTTAGAGCTGAAGTGAGACACAGAGAGAGCAGTGTGGAGCTTTAGTGAGAGTCTGAGAGCTGAAGCGAGACACAGAGAGCAGTGTGGAGCTTTATTGAGAGTCTTAGAGCTGAAGTGAGACACAGAGAGAGCAGTGTGGAGCTTTAGTGAGAGTCTGAGAGCTGAAGCGGGACACAGAGAGCAGCATGGAGCTTTAGTGAGGGTCTGAGAGCTGAAGCAGGACACAGAGAGCAGTGTGGAGCTTTAGTGAGAGTCTGAGAGCTGAAGCGGGACACAGAGAGAGCAGTGTGGAGATTTAGTGAGAGTCTTAGAGCTGAAGCGGGACACAGAGAGAGCAGTGTGGAGCTTTAGTGAGAGTCTTAGAGCTGAAGCGGGACAGAGAGAGCAGTGTGGAGCTTTAGTGAGAGTCTTAGAGCTGAAGCGGGACACAGAGAGAGCAGCGTGGAGCTTTAGTGAGAGTCTGAGAGCTGAAGCGAGACACAGAGAGCAGTGTGGAGCTTTAGTGAGAGTCTTAGAGCTGAAGCGGGACACAGAGAGAGCAGTGTGGAGCTTTAGTGAGAGTCTGAGAGCTGAAGCGGGACAGAGAGAGCAGTGTGGAGCTTTAGTGAGAGTCTTAGAGCTGAAGCGAGACACAGAGAGAGCAGTGTGGAGCTTTAGTGAGAGTCTGAGAGCTGAAGCGAGACACAGAGAGCAGTGTGGAGCTTTAGTGAGAGTCTTAGAGCTGAAGCGGGACACAGAGAGAGCAGTGTGGAGCTTTAGTGAGAGTCTGAGAGCTGAAGCGGGACACAGAGAGCAGTGTGGAGCTTTAGTGAGAGTCTTAGAGCTGAAGCGGGACACAGAGAGCAGTGTGGAGCTTTAGTGAGAGTCTGAGAGCTGAAGCGGGACACAGAGAGAGCAGTGTGGAGCTTTAGTGAGAGTCTGAGAGCTGAAGCGGGACACAGAGAGAGCAGCGTGGAGCTTTAGTGAGAGTCTGAGGGCTTGAAGCGGGACACAGAGAGAGCAGTGTGGAGCTTTAGTGAGAGTCTGAGAGCTGAAGTGAGACACAGAGAGAGCAGTGTGGAGCTTTAGTGAGAGTCTGAGAGCTGAAGCGGGACACAGAGAGCAGCATGGAGCTTTAGTGAGAGTCTGAGAGCTGAAGCGGGACACAGAGAGAGCAGTGTGGAGCTTTAGTGAGAGTCTGAGAGCTGAAGCGGGACACAGAGAGAGCAGCGTGGAGCTTTAGTGAGAGTCTGAGGGCTTGAAGCGGGACACAGAGAGAGCAGTGTGGAGCTTTAGTGAGAGTCTGAGAGCTGAAGTGAGACACAGAGAGAGCAGTGTGGAGCTTTAGTGAGAGTCTGAGAGCTGAAGCGGGACACAGAGAGCAGCATGGAGCTTTAGTGAGAGTCTTAGAGCTGAAGCGGGACACAGAGAGAGCAGCGTGGAGCTTTAGTGAGAGTCTGAGAGCTGAAGCAGGACACAGAGAGCAGCGTGGAGCTTTAGTGAGAGTCTTAGAGCTGAAGCGGGACACAGAGAGCAGCATGGAGCTTTAGTGAGAGTCTGAGAGCTGAAGCGGGACACAGAGAGAGCAGTGTGGAGCTTTAGTGAGAGTCTGAGAGCTGAAGCGGGACACAGAGAGAGCAGCGTGGAGCTTTAGTGAGAGTCTTAGAGCTGAAGCGGGACACAGAGAGAGCAGTGTGGAGCTTTAGTGAGAGTCTGAGAGCTGAAGCGGGACACAGAGAGAGCAGTGTGGAGCTTTAGTGAGAGTCTGAGAGCTGAAGCGGGACACAGAGAGCAGTGTGTCAGTGTGGAGTGTCTGAAAGGCGAGCTCGTCCTCACAGACAATATCTCACTGCTCGGCTTTTCTCTGCCTGTCTGTAGATGAGTAACGGTACGGCGAGAACCGTCACCTCCGTGGAACAAACAGGGTTCCGAGTGTCAGAAAAATATCGCACGGAAAAACTCCAGCGCTCCGGAGCTCCGCCCTTTTCTTCTTCTATTCCTCTGCGCAGTCCTGCCATGTTCACGGCCACGAGTCAGGACCGGAGCAGGAGCAGGAGCAGGAGCTGCGCGCACACACACACTCACACACTCTCACCCTCACACACACCCCTCTAACCTGTTTATACACACTCTCTCTCACACACACTCACATACTCTCTCTCTCTTTCTCTCTCTCTCTCTCACACACACACACACACACACACACTCACCTCTAACCTGTTTATACACACTCTCTCTCTCTTTCTCTCTCTCACACACACACACACACACACACACACACACACAAGGTGAGGGTGTGTGTGAGAGTGTGTGTAACCACTAACCTGTTCATACACTACAAACACACACACACACCTCTAACCTGTTTATACACTCTCTCTCACCACACATGCACACGCACACACACACACACACACACAACTATTATGAAGTGACTGGATTGAATGTTAAAGTGTGTATGTGTAATAATCGTGTTGTTTTTATTCTCTTCCTCATTCAGTTGCTTTATTTTCTGTAAATAATCAATAAAACCAGTTTCCCATCACACAGCTCTGTGTTTTTAAAGTTTACTGAAGAATTTAAATAGCGTGATACATAAACAGCCTTTAAGTGTTGTGATAACATTTTCTGATCCATTTAAGGATTAACTGCTGATTTATTTATTTTATTTTATTTTATATATTTAATTTGTTTATTTGTTCCAGATTATTGAAGTGTAGTTTGTGTATTTTTATTTAATTCTAGTAAATAAGTAATTAATTAAAAATAATTCTAGGTTAATAATTTAAATAATGTTGTGTTTCTCTTAATTATTAAATAAAAAAATAATTTATTTACTAAAATATTTAAATATAATTATGAGTAAAATCTAACAAACACACGTTACATGTACACACTGGGATTAAATCTGTGTAAAGTGAGTATTTTTACAGAAATAACGCAGTAGTGCAGTTTAAACTCTCCATAAAAATGCAGAATATTTCTATAAAAATAATATCAGAAATAGATAGTTTAAAAAATTAAACATAAAATGTTGATACCTGTTCAACTCGACATCTCTTTAGGAGATATTAGCTGTAAAATAACCCGGATGAAGTAGGAGGTGAACCGGAAGTTAAATTTAAAAGCGTTCATAACCGGAAGCACATTTATTTAAAAAAATCATCAAGGTGAATCTGGTTAAAATATGATATGACATTTTTAAATTTACAGCAATATAGCGTTAAATATTAAATATACACTCGTTAAATGACTTAAAACTGATAAAGAATGTGATAAATCGGTGAATTAGCTGCGTGCTAATGCGATTAGATAAAAAACCTGCTGCCGTGTTGTTATGATTGACGTTTAGATTAGCCAATTAGAAACAAGCAGAAGGCTACGTAACCCAATAAGATTTGTTTTCTGCGTTTAAGGGCGGAGCTTCGTGTACTTGTCTCGGAGGAAAGTCGGCTAGAAGAAGAAGAAGAAGAAGCAGAAGCAGAAGCAGAAAGAAGTTGATTGTAAAGTTCCTGATTTGTGGAAGTTTGTGGAATAAAGAATGAATCACATGTTGACCAGCGTGCTGAGACAGACAGCGCGGGCAGTGAGAGGGGTTTCCCTGTCTCAGAGGCACAGCGCGCGCTGGATGTGCTCCTCACCCTCAGAAGAAGTGCTGAAGAACCTGGAGCAGATGGTGAAGAAGGACAAAGTGGTGGTGTTCATGAAGGGAACTCCAGCGCAGCCCATGTGCGGCTTCAGCAACGCCGTGGTGCAGATCCTCAGGATGCACGGGGTGGAGGAGTACACTGCTTACAACGTGCTGGAGAACCAGGAGCTCAGACAAGGTCTACACACACACACACACACACACACACACACAGTGCTGGAGAACCAGGAGCTCAGACAAGGTCTACACACACACACACACACACACACACACACACACACACACACACACACACACAGTGCTGGAGAACCAGGAGCTCAGACAAGGTCTACACACACACACACACACACACACACACACACACATATACACACACACACACAGTGCTGGAGAACCAGGAGCTCAGACAAGATGGTCAGACTTTCATACACACTTTCCTCCTTTACTGTTAATTTACTGGGAATTTACTGGTAATTTACTGGGATTTTACTGGGATTTTACTGGTAATTTACTGGGATTTTACTGGTAGTTTACTGTGAATTTACTGTTAATTTACTGGTAGTTTACTGGTAATTTACTATTAATTTACTGGTAGTTTACTGGGATATCACTAGTAGTTTACTGGTAGTTTACTGTTAATTTACTGGTAGTTTACTGGGATATTACTGGTAATTTACTGGTAATTTATTGGTAGTTTACTGATAGTTTACTGTTAATTTACTGGTAGTTTACTGGTAGTTTATTGGGATAAATTGCAGAGAGTTCCCCTACGCAGCTGTCAGTCATTTTAGATTTGCATGATGTCCCCATCAGCGATGGTGAGGAGGCAGGAGAGGGCGATGTGTATTACACTCCGTCTCGCCTGATGCACAGACTCCAGGTGAATGAATTGAGCTCCGGGATAAAGCCGAACGCCGCTAATCGGACGCGTGACCCTGGCGTGTGAGGCGGTGACGTTACCCACCGTGTCCTCGCGAGAAAGCGCACAGTGCAACGAGATCACGTTAATGCTGCGTAAATTTATCACAATCACGCTCTCAATCCAGACCTTTAAATTCAGTTCAATAGAAACAACGAAATCACGCAGAGATCACGAGGAGCTGATTCTGTACGTCTGGAGAAATTACCTGTGTGTGTGTGTGTGTGTGTGTGTGTGTGTGTGTGGAGCATATAAGCAGGTTACAGGTGTGTGTGTGTGTGTGTGTATGTGTGTGTGTGTAAAAAGCGCTCTGATGTAAAATCTTCAGTCCTACAGAAAAGTCGGTTTAATGTTGTTAATCTCGTGGATTGTTTCTCGTCTCCACTGAACGGCGCGACTCGCTATAATCTGACCGCAGGGTGGGGGGCGTGGCCTCGCCCTGTTTATCAACTGTGTACAGATGTGAGAGGGCGTTCACGTTAACTTCTCTCTCGCACACACACTCACACACACACACACACACGCGCGCGTACGTGTGCGCGCAACACAACACAAAGCATTGTTCACATGTCTCTATAACACTACAAACATGTGTATTATAATTAATACCACTTTAAATCATTTCTCTATACATCAGTGTTACACTGTTTACTTTCATATAATCTAATGAAGCTAAATGTGTGTGTAATTAATTTCATAAAATTTCTTAATATAATGTAATAAGGTTAAGTGTGTAAACATGTTATGTGTGTGTGGAGTGTGTGTGTGGAGTGTATAAGCAGGTTACAGGTGTGTGTGTGTGTTTTGTGGAGTGTGTGTGTGTGGAGTGTATAAGCAGGTTACAGGTGTGTGTGTGTGTTTTGTGGAGTGTGTGTGTGGAGTGTATAAGCAGGTTACAGGTGTGTGTGTGTGTTTTGTGGAGTGTGTGTGTGGAGTGTATAAGCAGGTTACAGGTGTGTGTGTGTGTGTTTTGTGGAGTGTGTGTGTGTGGAGTGTATAAGCAGGTTACAGGTGTGTGTGTGTGTGTGGAGTGTATAAGCAGGTTACAGGTGTGTGTGTGTTTTGTGGAGTGTGTGTGTGGAGTGTATAAGCAGGTTACAGGTGTGTGTGTGTGTTTTGTGGAGTGTGTGTGTGGAGTGTATAAGCAGGTTACAGGTGTGTGTGTGTGTGTGTTTTGTGGAGTGTATAAGCAGGTTACAGGTGTGTGTGTGTTTTGTGGAGTGTGTGTGTGGAGTGTATAAGCAGGTTACAGGTGTGTGTGTGTGTGTTTTGTGGAGTGTGTGTGTGTGGAGTGTATAAGCAGGTTACAGGTGTGTGTGTGTGTGTGGAGTGTATAAGCAGGTTACAGGTGTGTGTGTGTGTGTGTGTTTTGTGGAGTGTGTGTGGAGTGTATAAGCAGGTTACAGGTGTGTGTGTGTGTGTGTGTTTTGTGGAGTGTGTGTGTGGAGTGTATAAGCAGGTTACAGGTGTGTGTGTTAGGGGTGGGCGATATAGCCTCAAAATTATATCACGATATTTCAAGAATATTTGCGATAACGATATTTAGGATGAAATACAAAAAAAAAATACGGAACAACGTTTTATTGGTGATTGCAGCATTTATTATTGCAAACAAAATGAAAACATTTTCCTTCCTTTTCCAATGAGCTGCTGCCATTGACTCCCTTAAACCACTCGCAGTATTTACGCCTGTGTGATCCTCAGGAAAGTAACTTGTCTCAGGGCAGGAGTTGTGCAGCTTCCAGTCGTTGTCGATATATATATACACACACACACACTGCATGACTTAATGATGCATAAATGACAGTAAAATGAAGCAGTACTTGCTGTACAGATAAAAACTCCACTCTTTCCCCGGTGTGTGTTTTATACACTGCAGATATTTACATTAAACTCCATCAGAATAAAACACTTCACTACAGACTTCCCTTATTTTATTAAACGGAGACGGAGATGATGATGGAGTTGCTCCGTGATAAAACCTGTTCACTCCGAGCCGTTTGTGTTTGTTTGTTTGTTTGTTTGTTCTATGAAATAAAAAGAGTGAATATTTATGTGTGTGTGTGTGTGTGTGTGTGTGTGTTTTTGTGATTTGTGGTGGTGCAGGTGTGAAGACGTTCTCCAACTGGCCCACGATTCCTCAGGTGTTCTTCAACGGAGAGTTCGTGGGTGGATGTGACATTCTACTGCAGATGCATCAGAGCGGAGACCTGGTGGAGGAACTGGACAAACTGGGCATCAGATCAGCAATACTCGACACACACACACCCTCCAATTAGCGTGTGTGTGTGTGTGTGTGAGAGAGAGACACACACTAGTTCATGACTTCGTAGCATCTTCTGAAATCAGTCCACACCTGTGAGTTTTTTAATCAATGACAGAAACACTGATGTGTGTGTTCGTGCTGTATAAACACGAGTGTGTGTGTGTGTTTGTGTGTGTGTGTGTGTGTGTGTGTACTTGATCAATAAAATATATTAAATTGCTTTATATTTGTCTGATTCTATAAATGTAAAAATGAACAATGAATAAATAAATTTTACTGATCTTATTCTTGGAGAAATTTATTTAGAAGTAAATTGTTTCTGTAAATATTAATAATAATTAAAAAAAAAAAACATTTAAAATATAAATTACAATTTTACAGTTTTTTTCAATACAATAAATATTAAATAAAAAATTATTTTTAAAAAAGTAAATATTTAATACACATTTTTGCTGCAAATACACAGATCTTTTACTTGGAAAAAAAATCTTTAACTATTAATTACTGTAAAAAATTACATTTAAAATATGAATATAAATCGTGATTTTATTAAAAATTTATATTTATGATAAACATTTATAAATAGACAGTTTTTCATAATAAGTAGTAATTGTTTAAATACACAGATCTTTTACTTGAAAAAATATTTTTAATTAATATCTTTATTAATATCTTTTTAATATCTTTAAATATTAATTAATGTATAAAAGTAAAATTAAATTTGAAATATGAATAACAATTTTATTTTTTACAATTTTATTAAAGGAACAATAAACATTTTTTAAATAGACATTTTTTTTGTAATAAGTAGTAAATGTTTAAATACACAGATCTTTTACTTGAAAAATGTGTAAAAAATCTTTAATTATTAATTAATGTATAAAATTAAATTAAATTTAAAATGTGAATAATAATTCAGTAGTAAATGTTTAAATTCACAGATCTTGACCTGTAATAGATGTTAGATGTAACGTGATCTAACGCAGGAGCACCGATGAACTTTAAGATGCGACTCCGAGGCTTTTCTGCGACTCCGAGGCTTTTCTGCGACTCCGAGGCTTTTCTGCGACTCCGAGGCTTTTCTGCGACTCCGAGGCTTTTCTGCGACTCCGAGGCTTTTCTGCGACTCCGAGGCTTCACCACACAACGTATGTGTAACATGAGCGACTAAAAACGAAGGAGTTTTCCTCAGCGTGTGATTTTGCTCTAACGATCCGAATCGTCTCTGTCCTTCGGTAAAACTCTACACTGTAAACCCTGATGTTGTCTTTTCCTGAATAAA
This sequence comes from Pangasianodon hypophthalmus, assembly GCF_027358585.1. NCBI lineage: Eukaryota > Metazoa > Chordata > Actinopteri > Siluriformes > Pangasiidae > Pangasianodon > Pangasianodon hypophthalmus. Next base: position 21,272,762 of record NC_069728.1, read on the forward strand.
CATTACGTAAAATTTTCCATAAATTAAAAAGTCCATTTAACTTTTTTACCTACAAAATACATAACTTTAAGATTCCAAGTGTCATGAACTCAAAATCCTGATTCATTAAAATAGCTCACTCTGCTCTTTCTTTGATGTGATTAGCCATGCGACGAGTTCCGCCTAGCAACAAGAGAACTAACGCTCTGATTGGTGGATAATTGCAGAAGGTGGTTCTCTTCATCTGGTCTGTTGCTGGTGCTGGTGTAGTGAAGTTCTAGAGATATAAGGCCCTTTCACACCGCTTTAGCTCCAGAACTAAATTTACAGGACTAAAGTACTGGGCGATTTTGCGTGAACTATTTCCCAGTACCGTTTAAAGGGTTGCATTCGCACCGACAGCGGGCACTAGGAAGTGACGTAAGCCGGTCGACAGCGACGTCATTTGTGCGCGGCGTTCAACAACGGAAACAAAGAAGAACAGCGTAAACAACCGGAGGTTGGAGGACGCTGTGATCGGAGCTGTGTGTTTGTCGTGTCTCGCGTCCACCTATCGCTGTTCTCCATACTTGCGGAATAAGTCGACACTACAGTATGTTTACACGGCGTTTTAAATCATGGCGGGTGACGGCGTTTTCGTACGCGTTTGGCCAATCAACGTCTACTTACGTCACGGATAGTACCAGTTGTGCTGGTTAGACCCTGCTCTGGAGTAGGAGCTCATTTGGTTCTCGAAAAAGGCAGTCGGTACTAAAATCACACCCAGTTCCGGAGGTGCGAAAACGCCAAAAAGTGGGTAGTTCCACAATTAGTTCAGGTACTATGAAAAGGTTCCTGCGGTGCGAATGGCCCTATTTTCATAAGCAGGAGAAACGACTCCAAGTGTGTTTACAAAGAAACGACAATCATTACACTGCATGCAATTTCCTCTCTGTATGGAGACTTTTGTCTCCATATATAAATAAATACTAATAATAAATAATAAATACATACTAATAAGTAATAAGAAGAAGAAGAAGAAAGAAAGAAAGAAAGAAAGAGAAGAAATACTAGTACTAATAATAATAAATACATAAATACTTCCTTTATTTTTTTTATAAAGGAAGTTCATTTCAAGCGTATTTAATATTTAAGTATGATTGAAATAAACACCAATCATTAAGTGAACTTAATTATTTCCGTACACTGGTTCCCTGGTGGACTAGCGGCTAGCGTGCGGCGCTCTAAACACCACGGCTCAGGTTCGAAACAGTCAGTAAGCTATAAAGTACACTAAATACACACCAAGTTAAATGAACTTAACAATTTAAATACAGTCTACATGAACGTTAAGTGAAGTGAAATATACACGTTTTGATAGAAATCATCACTCAGTTAAATTGAGGGAACGAGTTTACTCAGTCGAGTCCAGTCGACTCTTCAGGGTTTTCAGTGTAAAGTGATTTCATGCACAGAGACATTAAACACACTGACGATCTCTGTGTCTCTCTTAAAACTTTACACCGTCGTCGTGATTGTTGTCATGATCTGCTTCTCACAGCACAAGTGTTTAGTAATCTAGTCAATCCAGAAGGCTGGTACACAAAACAGAGCTTTCAGTAGGTTTGAAGGCGACATGAGAGGATTTTAAAACTCAGACACTAGCTGTAACAGGAAACCCGGTTAGTGTTAGCGCTGAGTAACGCGCTAGGATAGTGCATCAGTGTGTGATTTGAGACGCAACACAAAAATGTTTTTAGCGGAGGTAGATGTACAGAAAAACCGGTTTTTATTGCTGAACTACGTCACACAGCGTGTCAGGAGCGTAGAAAAGACGATTGTCTGAATGTGACTCAGAGAAACATTTCAAAACATTAGCACACAAATCCATCTTTGATATTTCGCATATTAAATTGTAAAATAAACAAATGAAACATAAAAAAGCAGATTTTGCTAAGTGTCGTCCGTTTGCAAATCAGGTGAATGCCACATGGGGTCACGACCCCTAGTTTGGGATCTAGTCACTTTATATTATTAATAATAATTAATAATAGTGTGCAAGAGTAAAAATTCACGGGTCATATCAGGATGTTATTAAAATTATGTATGAAGTATATCAGTGCAGGTAAGTTCTATTCACTTCTATTCAATTCTATTCAGTTTTATTTGTATAGCGCTTTAAACAATGGACATGATCACAAAGCAGCTTTACAGAAATATACACATTGAGGATATAATTTATAAATATATGAATTTATCCCTAATGAGCGAGTCAGAGGTGACGGTGGTGAGGAAAAACTCCCTGAGACATCATGAGGAAGAAACCTTGAGAGGAACCAGACTCAGAAGGAAACTCATCCTCATCTGTGTGACACGGATAGTGCGATTATAAATCATTCCCTTCTATAACTGTGTACTACATGGACAAATAGTGCAATTGTTTAACTAGGAAATTCATTATAGTTTACACATAAAGTCTATTTTGTTGAACTTATCAACTGTCCACTGATGGAGACTTGAGTGCAAAACTATTTGTGGGAATTGCAATCCTAAAGCTATCACAGCATAACTGCTGACATGAATTATGGTCCAAAGCCATCTTCATGGTTTTTAAGTGGTACCATCCTCAGTAATCTCAATGCAGTGTGTATTAGTGCTGTGTGTTAGCAGTGTGTGTTAGCGGTGTGTGTTAGCAGTGTGTGTTAGTGCTGTGTGTATGTGTGGATACGTGAGCACATATCTGATGTATAAAAGATGTATATAAAGGAGACTACAAAAGAATATGAAGCAATTTAGAGCATTGTGACTTTCACTAAAAGGTTGAGGCCACGCCTCCTTTACTGAGACTGACAGATGCAGAGGCCACGCCTCCTTTACTGAGACCGAGAACACAGAGGCCACGCCTCCTTCACCAGGACTAAGAGAAAGAAGCCACGCCTCCTACACTACAACTAAGATTAAGGCCACACCACCTTCACTAAAACTGACACAAAAGCCACGCCTCCTTCACTGGAACTGAGACAGAAGCCCCCAGGTATAAAATTCAATTCAATTCAATTCAATTTTATTTGTATAGCGCTTTTAACAATGGACATTGTCACAAAGCAGCTTTACAGAAATAAATGGATTCACAAAAATATATTGTAAATATGTGAATTTATCCCTAATGAGTGAGTCAGAGGTGACGGTGGTGAGGAAAAACTCCCTGAGATGATATGAGGAAGAAACCTTGAGAGGAACCAGACTCAGAAGGAAACCATCCTCATCTGGGTGACACCCGATAGTGCGATTATAAATCATTCTCTTCTATAACTGTGTACTACATGGACAAATAGTGCAATTGTGCAACCAATAAATTCATCACAGTTTACACATGAAGTCTATTTTGTTGAACTTATCATCTGTCCACTGATGGAGACCTGAGTGCAAAACTGTTTGTGGGAATTGCAATCCTAAAGCTATCTAGTGAAGAACATCCACAGCCATCTTCATGGTTTCTAAATGGGATAAATAAATTAAAAAGACATTGTGTGATATAGAGCATGAGCTGAGAGAATGTAGAACACACAAAAACCTCATTTACCACAATCCTTCACTTCTTCAAGTTTGTTGCTTAGCAACCGTTCATTCTGACCTGCGAGGGCGCTCCGTCCTCACAGCGGCGTTTCCTCAGGAGCAGGATCTGCTACTCCCTCACTTCAGTGTGCTTCACACCCAGGCGGTGATTCGGGACGCGACCGGGCGGAGAGGAAAAGAAGAAAACAGGGTCACAATTAATGATTAAAATAACAACAAAACAGACGTGTGATTAAAGTGCTTTTAGATATACTCGGATACACATCCCTGTTGCTATAGCAACCTCAGATACAACAGATGCATCTCTCAGGAGCGAAGCGGGTCAAAGGTTTGTTTCCTCTTTAGGGTGTTTGACGTCTTCGCTGTGATTTGGGACGCAGCCGGTTGGTTAAATGACCTTTAACTAAGAACAGATTTAAAAAGGAACAATGAACTGATTTGGAGAAAAATCTTCATGATGTCTGGACATGAAGTCCCCTTAACATGCTGCCTACAGAGGGCACGGATGCTCTCAGTGGTGAAGCAGGTAAACATTTTTAGTTATAATGAATAAATGAGCTGGAATGTTCTGTATTAGAATAACCAAAGAGCGACTAAACACAATAAAAATCCATAAAATAAAATGAAATAAAATAATTTGTGTGTTTGGTCAGAGTTCAACTCAGTGGTGAAGACAACGCCACATCCACCTGACGTAAACTCAGAGGCCCAGATCTCGCTGTCCTCATGCTGTACCAGGTAAAAAAGAAAAAAAAAAATAATAATAAAGCAGCTCAATTCTTTATGCTAATAATGATAATAATAATAATAATAATAATAATAATGATAATAATAATAATAATGATCAGATTCCTCCACGTGAAATTTATTGTATATACAGACGTTTTGTATAAAATGTATTTTTAATGAATTACTTGTGTGTAATACTGTATACAGATAAATTGTGTGTGTGTGTGTGTGTGTATGTGTGTGTGTGTGTGTGTGTGTGTGTGTGTGTGTGTGTGAGAATAAAGAGTCACATGACTTTAACTCCCTCTGTTCTGTTCTGTTCTGTTCAGGTGAAAATAAGTGTATATTTCACTTTCACATTTCTGTTTTATAAAGTTTAAAACAGAATTCCACACACACACACAAACACACACACACACACACACACTCCCAGCTGTGTTGATACACAATGCTCCAGGAGGTTTAGTAAAACATTTACACTCACAGTTGTGTAATACTTTCAGTGTTTGTTATGAAACACTCCAAATCGAAGGAAAGTTCAGAATCACAGTCCACTTCGTTCTTCAACAAATTAAAACCGGGACATAATGATGTTCAGGAAGTTTATTCCTCCTAAAAAACACGTAAGTTTTCTCTTCGTTTATCAGCAAGCTGATGCAGCGTTGCTTCTCCTCACTTAACCTTAGGTCTGAACTTACTTAATACATGGTGAAATAATTATATACTGTATATACTATGAGTAATATTATAGTATATCATTACAATATGGGTGTAGGTACTGTAGTGCTTAAATGATACGTACTTTTTAAGAGCAATGTACTACTAATACTAATACTACTACTTTAGCACATACTAATATAAATAACAAACAATAACAACAGACCACAGTACAGCACTTCTACTAAAACATATAGTACTTATTTAATAGTACTATTACACACACTACACTATGATATAATACAGTATAAAGTGATCTATCTATCTATCTGATAACAACAAGACTAATACTACTATACCATACTATAGTACGTAATAAAATATAGCATTAATATATATTACAGACCCATGTTATTCTACAGAGTACCATTTTATAGTACAGTACTGTAAGTGTAGTACTATTGCACTACGCTATGTTTAAGCACTATGCTATGCTATAGTAATGAGTAATAATAGTTTTAATTATAGCACTAGTACTACTGTTACTACCTTCCATATTTAACACTATACCGTACTGTAGTGCGTTTAATTGTACGCAACTATACTACACATACAGTAGTAAACCTTACTATGGTACAGTGGAATATGTAAAAGCTAGCAAGAGTTTTTTCACCAAATAACTGGCCTAGTTTCAGTAAAGCACTGGAAAAGAAGAGCTCAATACTGAGCGTGTGAGCAACTTTTAAGGAGCCCTTAAAAAGGCCAGTCACAGGTGGAGCCGGTTAGCTCTAATTACTGAGTGGCAGAGCTCTGTCTCCCTCTGGTGGTGGGCCGGGCCGTGGCAGCCTGCCCCTACAGGTACCCCACCTGTAGTACAGTAGATATAATTTGTGAGTATAGAGCGTTACAGCGCTCCGCCTGTAGTACAGTAGATATAATGTGTGAGTATAGAGCGTTACAGCGCTCCGCCTGTAGTACAGTAGATATAATGTGTAGTATAGAGCGTTACAGCGCTCCATCTGTAGTACTGTAGATGTAATGTGTGAGTATAGAGCGTTACGGCGCTCCATCTGTAGTACTGTAGATGTAATGTGTGAGTGTAGAGCGTTACGGCGCTCCGCCTGTAGTACAGTAGATGTAATGTGTGAGTATAGAGCGTTACGGCGCTCCATCTGTAGTGCAGTAGATGTAATGTGTGAGTATAGAACGTTACAGCGCTCCATCTGTAGTACAGTAGATGTAATGTGTGAGTGTAGAGCGTTACGGCGCTCCGACTGTAGTACTGTAGATGTAATGTGTAGTATAGAGCGTTACAGCGCTCCATCTGTAGTACAGTAGATGTAATGTGTGAGTGTAGAGCGTTACGGCGCTCCGACTGTAGTACAGTAGATGTAATGTGTGAGTATAGAGCGTTACGGCGCTCCGACTGTAGTACTGTAGATGTAATGTGTAGTATAGAGCGTTACGGCGCTCCGACTGTAGTACAGTAGATATAATGTGTAGTATAGAGCGTTACAGCGCTCCATCTGTAGTACTGTAGATGTAATGTGTGAGTGTAGAGCGTTACGGCGCTCCGCCTGTAGTACAGTAGATGTAATGCGTGAGTGTAGAGCGTTACAGCGCCCCATCTGTAGTACAGTAGATGTAATGTGTGAGTATAGAGCGTTACAGCGCTCCATCTGTAGTACTGTAGATGTAATGTGTGAGTATAGAGCGTTACAGCGCTCCATCTGTAGTACTGTAGATGTAATGTGTGAGTATAGAGCGTTACAGCGCTCCATCTGTAGTACAGTAGATGTAATGTGTGAGTATAGAGCGTTACAGCGCTCCATCTGTAGTACTGTAGATGTAATGTGTGAGTGTAGAGCGTTACGGCGCTCCGCCTGTAGTACAGTAGATGTAATGTGTGAGTGTAGAGCGTTACAGCGCCCCATCTGTAGTACAGTAGATGTAATGTGTGAGTATAGAGCGTTACAGCGCCCCATCTGTAGTACAGTAGATGTAATGTGTGAGTATAGAGCGTTACAGCGCTCCATCTGTAGTACTGTAGATGTAATGTGTGAGTATAGAGCGTTACAGCGCTCCATCTGTAGTACAGTAGATGTAATGTGTGAGTATAGAGCGTTACAGCGCCCCATCTGTAGTACAGTAGATGTAATGTGTGAGTATAGAGCGTTACAGCGCCCCATCTGTAGTACTGTAGATGTAATGTGTAGTATAGAGCGTTACGGCGCTCCCCCTGTAGTACAGTAGATGTAATGCGTGAGTATAGAGCGTTACAGCGCTCCATCTGTAGTACAGTAGATGTAATGTGTGAGTATAGAGCGTTACAGCGCCCCATCTGTAGTACAGTAGATGTAATGTGTGAGTATAGAGCGTTACAGCGCTCCATCTGTAGTACAGTAGATGTAATGTGTGAGTATAGAGCGTTACAGCGCCCCATCTGTAGTACAGTAGATGTAATGTGTGAGTATAGAGCGTTACAGCGCCCCATCTGTAGTACAGTAGATGTAATGTGTGAGTATAGAGCGTTACGGCGCTCCATCTGTAGTACAGTAGATGTAATGTGTGAGTATAGAGCGTTACGGCGCTCCGACTGTAGTACTGTAGATGTAATGTGTAGTATAGAGCGTTACGGTGCTCCCCCTGTAGTACAGTAGATGTAATGCGTGAGTATAGAGCGTTACAGCGCTCCATCTGTAGTACTGTAGATGTAATGTGTGAGTATAGAGCGTTACGGCGCTCCATCTGTAGTACTGTAGATGTAATGTGTGAGTGTAGAGCGTTACGGCGCTCCGCCTGTAGTACAGTAGATGTAATGTGTGAGTGTAGAGCGTTACGGCGCTCCGCCTGTAGTACAGTAGATGTAATGTGTGAGTGTAGAGCGTTACAGCGCCCCATCTGTAGTACAGTAGATGTAATGTGTGAGTATAGAGCGTTACAGCGCTCCATCTGTAGTACTGTAGATGTAATGTGTGAGTGTAGAGCGTTACGGCGCTCCGCCTGTAGTACAGTAGATGTAATGTGTGAGTGTAGAGCTTTACAGCGCCCCATCTGTAGTACAGTAGATGTAATGTGTGAGTATAGAGCGTTACAGCGCCCCATCTGTAGTACAGTAGATGTAATGTGTGAGTATAGAGCGTTACAGCGCTCCATCTGTAGTACTGTAGATGTAATGTGTGAGTGTAGAGCGTTACAGCGCTCCACCTGTAGTACAGTAGATGTAATGTGTGAGTATAGAGCGTTACAGCGCTCCATCTGTAGTACTGTAGATGTAATGTGTGAGTGTAGAGCGTTACAGCGCTCCGCCTGTAGTACAGTAGATGTAATGTGTGAGTGTAGAGCGTTACAGCGCTCCGCCTGTAGTACAGTAGATGTAATGTGTAGTATAGAGCGTTACTGTAGTACAGTATAGAGCGTATAGAGCGTATAGAGTATAGAGCGTTACTGTAGTACAGTAGATGTAATGTGTGAGTATAGAGCGTTACAGCGCTCCGCCTGTAGTACTGTAGATGTAATGTGTGAGTGTAGAGCGTTACAGCGCTCCGCCTGTAGTACAGTAGATGTAATGTGTAGTATAGAGCGTTACTGTAGTACAGTATAGAGCGTATAGAGCGTATAGAGTATAGAGCGTTACTGTAGTACTGTAGATGTAATGTGTGAGTATAGAGCGTTACGGCGCTCCATCTGTAGTACAGTAGATGTAATGTGTGAGTATAGAGCATTACAGCGCTCCATCTGTAGTACAGTAAATGTAATGTGTAGTATAGAGCGTTACAGCGCTCCATCTGTAGTACAGTAGATGTAATGTGTGAGTGTAGAGCGTTACAGCGCTCCGCCTGTAGTACAGTAGATGTAATGTGTAGTATAGAGCGTTACAGCGCTCCATCTGTAGTGCAGTAGATGTAATGTGTAGTATAGAGCATTACAGCGCTCCATCTGTAGTACAGTAGATGTAATGTGTGAGTGTAGAGCGTTACAGCGCTCCGACTGTAGTACTGTAGATGTAATGTGTAGTATAGAGCGTTACGGCGCTCCATCTGTAGTACAGTAGATGTAATGTGTAGTATAGAGCGTTACAGCGCTCCATCTGTAGTACAGTAGATGTAATGCGTGAGTATAGAGCGTTACAGCGCTCCATCTGTAGTACAGTAGATGTAATGTGTGAGTGTAGAGCGTTACAGCGCTCCGACTGTAGTACAGTAGATATAATGTGTAGTATAGAGCGTTACAGCGCTCCGCCTGTAGTACAGTAGATATAATGTGTAGTATAGAGCGTTACAGCGCTCCGCCTGTAGTACAGTAGATGTAATGTGTGAGTATAGAGCGTTACAGCGCTCCATCTGTAGTACTGTAGATGTAATGTGTGAGTGTAGAGCGTTACAGCGCTCCATCTGTAGTACAGTAGATGTAATGTGTAGTATAGAGCGTTACAGCGCTCCATCTGTAGTGCAGTAGATGTAATGTGTGAGTATAGAGCGTTACGGCGCTCCGCCTGTAGTACAGTAGATATAATGTGTAGTATAGAGCGTTACGGCGCTCCGCCTGTAGTACAGTTGATGTAATGTGTAGTATAGAGCGTTACAGCGCTCCATCTGTAGTACAGTAGATGTAATGTGTAGTATAGAGCGTTACAGCGCTCCGTCTGTAGTGCAGTAGATGTAATGTGTAGTATAGAGCGTTACAGCGCTCCATCTGTAGTGCAGTAGATGTAATGTGTGAGTATAGAGCGTTACAGCGCTCCATCTGTAGTGCAGTAGATGTAATGTGTAGTATAGAGCATTACAGCGCTCCATCTGTAGTACAGTAGATGTAATGTGTGAGTATAGAGCGTTACGGCGCTCCAACTGTAGTCCAGTAGATGTAATGTGTGAGTATAGAGCGTTACAGCGCTCCGCCTGTAGTACAGTAGATGTAATGTGTAGTATAGAGCGTTACGGCGCACCGACTGTAGTACTGTAGATGTAATGTGTGAGTATAGAGCGTTACAGCGCTCCATCTGTAGTACTGTAGATGTAATGTGTGAGTATAGAGCGTTACAGCGCTCCGCCTGTAGTACAGTAGATGTAATGTGTAGTATAGAGCGTTACGGCGCTCCGACTGTAGTACAGTAGATGTAATGTGTGAGTATAGAGCGTTACAGCGCTCCATCTGTAGTACTGTAGATGTAATGTGTGAGTATAGAGCGTTACAGCGCTCCATCTGTAGTGCAGTAGATATAATGTGTAGTATAGAGCGTTACAGCGCTCCATCTGTAGTACAGTAGATGTAATGTGTGAGTATAGAGCGTTACAGCGCTCCATCTGTAGTGCAGTAGATGTAATGTGTAGTATAGAGCATTACAGCGCTCCATCTGTAGTACAGTAGATGTAATGTGTGAGTATAGAGCGTTACGGCGCTCCAACTGTAGTACAGTAGATGTAATGTGTGAGTATAGAGCGTTACAGCGCTCCGCCTGTAGTACAGTAGATGTAATGTGTAGTATAGAGCGTTACGGCGCACCGACTGTAGTACTGTAGATGTAATGTGTGAGTATAGAGCGTTACAGCGCTCCATCTGTAGTACTGTAGATGTAATGTGTGAGTATAGAGCGTTACGGCGCTCCGACTGTAGTACAGTAGATGTAATGTGTAGTATAGAGCGTTACGGCGCACCGACTGTAGTACTGTAGATGTAATGCGTGAGTATAGAGCGTTACGGAGCTCCGCCTGTAGTACAGTAGATGTAATGTGTGAGTATAGAGCGTTACAGCGCTCCGCCTGTAGTACAGTAGATGTAATGTGTAGTATAGAGCGTTACGGCGCTCCGACTGTAGTACAGTAGATGTAATGTGTGAGTGTAGAGCGTTACAGCGCCCCATCTGTAGTACAGTAGATGTAATGTGTGAGTATAGAGCGTTACAGCGCCCCATCTGTAGTACAGTAGATGTAATGTGTGAGTATAGAGCGTTACAGCGCTCCATCTGTAGTACTGTAGATGTAATGTGTGAGTATAGAGCGTTACAGCGCTCCATCTGTAGTACAGTAGATGTAATGTGTGAGTATAGAGCGTTACAGCGCCCCATCTGTAGTACAGTAGATGTAATGTGTGAGTATAGAGCGTTACAGCGCCCCATCTGTAGTACAGTAGATGTAATGTGTGAGTATAGAGCGTTACAGCGCTCCACCTGTAGTACAGTAGATGTAATGTGTGAGTATAGAGCGTTACGGCGCTCCGACTGTAGTACTGTAGATGTAATGTGTAGTATAGAGCGTTACGGCGCTCCCCCTGTAGTACAGTAGATGTAATGCGTGAGTATAGAGCGTTACAGCGCTCCATCTGTAGTACAGTAGATGTAATGTGTGAGTATAGAGCGTTACAGCGCCCCATCTGTAGTACAGTAGATGTAATGTGTGAGTATAGAGCGTTACAGCGCTCCATCTGTAGTACAGTAGATGTAATGTGTGAGTATAGAGCGTTACAGCGCCCCATCTGTAGTACAGTAGATGTAATGTGTGAGTATAGAGCGTTACAGCGCCCCATCTGTAGTACAGTAGATGTAATGTGTGAGTATAGAGCGTTACGGCGCTCCATCTGTAGTACAGTAGATGTAATGTGTGAGTATAGAGCGTTACGGCGCTCCGACTGTAGTACTGTAGATGTAATGTGTAGTATAGAGCGTTACGGTGCTCCCCCTGTAGTACAGTAGATGTAATGCGTGAGTATAGAGCGTTACAGCGCTCCATCTGTAGTACTGTAGATGTAATGTGTGAGTATAGAGCGTTACGGCGCTCCATCTGTAGTACTGTAGATGTAATGTGTGAGTGTAGAGCGTTACGGCGCTCCGCCTGTAGTACAGTAGATGTAATGTGTGAGTGTAGAGCGTTACAGCGCCCCATCTGTAGTACAGTAGATGTAATGTGTGAGTATAGAGCGTTACAGCGCTCCATCTGTAGTACTGTAGATGTAATGTGTGAGTGTAGAGCGTTACGGCGCTCCGCCTGTAGTACAGTAGATGTAATGTGTGAGTGTAGAGCGTTACAGCGCCCCATCTGTAGTACAGTAGATGTAATGTGTGAGTATAGAGCGTTACAGCGCCCCATCTGTAGTACAGTAGATGTAATGTGTGAGTATAGAGCGTTACAGCGCTCCATCTGTAGTACTGTAGATGTAATGTGTGAGTGTAGAGCGTTACAGCGCTCCACCTGTAGTACAGTAGATGTAATGTGTGAGTATAGAGCGTTACAGCGCTCCATCTGTAGTACTGTAGATGTAATGTGTGAGTGTAGAGCGTTACAGCGCTCCGCCTGTAGTACAGTAGATGTAATGTGTGAGTGTAGAGCGTTACAGCGCTCCGCCTGTAGTACAGTAGATGTAATGTGTAGTATAGAGCGTTACTGTAGTACAGTATAGAGCGTATAGAGCGTATAGAGTATAGAGCGTTACTGTAGTACAGTAGATGTAATGTGTGAGTATAGAGCGTTACAGCGCTCCGCCTGTAGTACTGTAGATGTAATGTGTGAGTGTAGAGCGTTACAGCGCTCCGCCTGTAGTACAGTAGATGTAATGTGTAGTATAGAGCGTTACTGTAGTACAGTATAGAGCGTATAGAGCGTATAGAGTATAGAGCGTTACTGTAGTAATGTAGATGTAATGTGTGAGTATAGAGCGTTACGGCGCTCCATCTGTAGTACAGTAGATGTAATGTGTGAGTATAGAGCATTACAGCGCTCCATCTGTAGTACAGTAAATGTAATGTGTAGTATAGAGCGTTACAGCGCTCCATCTGTAGTACAGTAGATGTAATGTGTGAGTGTAGAGCGTTACAGCGCTCCGCCTGTAGTACAGTAGATGTAATGTGTAGTATAGAGCGTTACAGCGCTCCATCTGTAGTGCAGTAGATGTAATGTGTAGTATAGAGCATTACAGCGCTCCATCTGTAGTACAGTAGATGTAATGTGTGAGTGTAGAGCGTTACAGCGCTCCGACTGTAGTACTGTAGATGTAATGTGTAGTATAGAGCGTTACGGCGCTCCATCTGTAGTACAGTAGATGTAATGTGTAGTATAGAGCGTTACAGCGCTCCATCTGTAGTACAGTAGATGTAATGCGTGAGTATAGAGCGTTACAGCGCTCCATCTGTAGTACAGTAGATGTAATGTGTGAGTGTAGAGCGTTACAGCGCTCCGACTGTAGTACAGTAGATATAATGTGTAGTATAGAGCGTTACAGCGCTCCGCCTGTAGTACAGTAGATATAATGTGTAGTATAGAGCGTTACAGCGCTCCGCCTGTAGTACAGTAGATGTAATGTGTGAGTATAGAGCGTTACAGCGCTCCATCTGTAGTACTGTAGATGTAATGTGTGAGTGTAGAGCGTTACAGCGCTCCATCTGTAGTACAGTAGATGTAATGTGTAGTATAGAGCGTTACAGCGCTCCATCTGTAGTGCAGTAGATGTAATGTGTGAGTATAGAGCGTTACGGCGCTCCGCCTGTAGTACAGTAGATATAATGTGTAGTATAGAGCGTTACGGCGCTCCGCCTGTAGTACAGTTGATGTAATGTGTAGTATAGAGCGTTACAGCGCTCCATCTGTAGTACAGTAGATGTAATGTGTAGTATAGAGCGTTACAGCGCTCCGTCTGTAGTGCAGTAGATGTAATGTGTAGTATAGAGCGTTACAGCGCTCCATCTGTAGTGCAGTAGATGTAATGTGTGAGTATAGAGCGTTACAGCGCTCCATCTGTAGTGCAGTAGATGTAATGTGTAGTATAGAGCATTACAGCGCTCCATCTGTAGTACAGTAGATGTAATGTGTGAGTATAGAGCGTTACGGCGCTCCAACTGTAGTCCAGTAGATGTAATGTGTGAGTATAGAGCGTTACAGCGCTCCGCCTGTAGTACAGTAGATGTAATGTGTAGTATAGAGCGTTACGGCGCACCGACTGTAGTACTGTAGATGTAATGTGTGAGTATAGAGCGTTACAGCGCTCCATCTGTAGTACTGTAGATGTAATGTGTGAGTATAGAGCGTTACAGCGCTCCGCCTGTAGTACAGTAGATGTAATGTGTAGTATAGAGCGTTACGGCGCTCCGACTGTAGTACAGTAGATGTAATGTGTGAGTATAGAGCGTTACAGCGCTCCATCTGTAGTACTGTAGATGTAATGTGTGAGTATAGAGCGTTACAGCGCTCCATCTGTAGTGCAGTAGATATAATGTGTAGTATAGAGCGTTACAGCGCTCCATCTGTAGTACAGTAGATGTAATGTGTGAGTATAGAGCGTTACAGCGCTCCATCTGTAGTGCAGTAGATGTAATGTGTAGTATAGAGCATTACAGCGCTCCATCTGTAGTACAGTAGATGTAATGTGTGAGTATAGAGCGTTACGGCGCTCCAACTGTAGTACAGTAGATGTAATGTGTGAGTATAGAGCGTTACAGCGCTCCGCCTGTAGTACAGTAGATGTAATGTGTAGTATAGAGCGTTACGGCGCACCGACTGTAGTACTGTAGATGTAATGTGTGAGTATAGAGCGTTACAGCGCTCCATCTGTAGTACTGTAGATGTAATGTGTGAGTATAGAGCGTTACGGCGCTCCGACTGTAGTACAGTAGATGTAATGTGTAGTATAGAGCGTTACGGCGCACCGACTGTAGTACTGTAGATGTAATGCGTGAGTATAGAGCGTTACGGAGCTCCGCCTGTAGTACAGTAGATGTAATGTGTGAGTATAGAGCGTTACAGCGCTCCATCTGTAGTACAGTAGATGTAATGTGTAGTATAGAGCGTTACGGCGCTCCGACTGTAGTACAGTAGATGTAATGTGTGAGTGTAGAGCGTTACAGCGCCCCATCTGTAGTACAGTAGATGTAATGTGTGAGTATAGAGCGTTACAGCGCTCCATCTGTAGTACAGTAGATGTAATGTGTAGTATAGAGCGTTACAGCGCTCCATCTGTAGTACAGTAGATGTAATGTGTAAGTATAGAGCGTTACAGCGCTCCATCTGTAGTACAGTAGATATAATGTGTGAGTATAGAGCGTTACAGCGCTCCATCTGTAGTACAGTAGATGTAATGTGTAAGTATAGAGCGTTATAGCGCTCCATCTGTAGTGCAGTAGATGTAATGTGTGAGTATAGAGCGTTACGGCGCTCCGACTGTAGTACAGTAGATGTAATGTGTGAGTGTAGAGCGTTACGGTGCTCCATCTGTTGTACAGTAGATGTAATGTGTGAGTATAGAGCGTTACGGCGCTCCGCCTGTAGTACAGTAGATGTAATGTGTAGTATAGAGCGTTACAGCGCTCCATCTGTAGTACAGTAGATATAATGTGTAGTATAGAGCGTTACAGCGCTCCGACTGTAGTACAGTAGATATAATGTGTAGTATAGAGCGTTACAGCGCTCCATCTGTAGTGCAGTAGATATAATGTGTAGTTTAGAGCGTTACGGCGCCCCATCTGTAGTGCAGTAGATGTAATGTGTGAGTATAGAGCGTTACGGTGCTCCATCTGTTGTACAGTAGATGTAATGTGTGAGTATAGAGCGTTACGGCGCTCCATCTGTAGTACAGTTGATGTAATGTGTAGTATAGAGCGTTACAGCGCTCCATCTGTAGTACAGTAGATGTAATGTGTAGTATAGAGCGTTACGGCGCTCCGCCTGTAGTACAGTAGATGTAATGTGTAGTATAGAGCGTTACAGCGCTCCATCTGTAGTACAGTAGATGTAATGTGTAGTATAGAGCGTTACAGCGCTCCGACTGTAGTACAGTAGATATAATGTGTAGTATAGAGCGTTACGGCGCTCCGCCTGTAGTACAGTAGATGTAATGTGTAGTATAGAGCGTTACAGCGCTCCGCCTGTAGTACAGTAGATGTAATGTGTAGTATAGAGCGTTACAGCGCTCCATCTGTAGTACAGTAGATGTAATGTGTAGTATAGAGCGTTACAGCGCTCCATCTGTAGTACTGTAGATGTAATGTGTGAGTGTAGAGCGTTACAGCGCTCCGCCTGTAGTACAGTAGATGTAATGTGTGAGTATAGAGCGTTACAGTGCTCCGACTGTAGTACAGTAGATGTAATGTGTGAGTATAGAGCGTTACAGCGCTCCACCTGTAGTACAGTAGATGTAATGCGTGAGTATAGAGCGTTACAGCGCTCCATCTGTAGTACAGTAGATGTAATGTGTGAGTATAGAGCGTTACAGCGCCCCATCTGTAGTACAGTAGATGTAATGTGTGAGTATAGAGCGTTACAGCGCTCCATCTGTAGTACAGTAGATGTAATGTGTGAGTATAGAGCGTTACAGCGCCCCATCTGTAGTACAGTAGATGTAATGTGTGAGTATAGAGCGTTACAGCGCCCCATCTGTAGTACAGTAGATGTAATGTGTGAGTATAGAGCGTTACGGCGCTCCATCTGTAGTACAGTAGATGTAATGTGTGAGTATAGAGCGTTACGGCGCTCCGACTGTAGTACTGTAGATGTAATGTGTAGTATAGAGCGTTACGGTGCTCCCCCTGTAGTACAGTAGATGTAATGCGTGAGTATAGAGCGTTACAGCGCTCCATCTGTAGTACTGTAGATGTAATGTGTGAGTATAGAGCGTTACGGCGCTCCATCTGTAGTACTGTAGATGTAATGTGTGAGTGTAGAGCGTTACGGCGCTCCGCCTGTAGTACAGTAGATGTAATGTGTGAGTGTAGAGCGTTACAGCGCCCCATCTGTAGTACAGTAGATGTAATGTGTGAGTATAGAGCGTTACAGCGCTCCATCTGTAGTACTGTAGATGTAATGTGTGAGTGTAGAGCGTTACGGCGCTCCGCCTGTAGTACAGTAGATGTAATGTGTGAGTGTAGAGCGTTACAGCGCCCCATCTGTAGTACAGTAGATGTAATGTGTGAGTATAGAGCGTTACAGCGCCCCATCTGTAGTACAGTAGATGTAATGTGTGAGTATAGAGCGTTACAGCGCTCCATCTGTAGTACTGTAGATGTAATGTGTGAGTGTAGAGCGTTACAGCGCTCCACCTGTAGTACAGTAGATGTAATGTGTGAGTATAGAGCGTTACAGCGCTCCATCTGTAGTACTGTAGATGTAATGTGTGAGTGTAGAGCGTTACAGCGCTCCGCCTGTAGTACAGTAGATGTAATGTGTGAGTGTAGAGCGTTACAGCGCTCCGCCTGTAGTACAGTAGATGTAATGTGTAGTATAGAGCGTTACTGTAGTACAGTATAGAGCGTATAGAGCGTATAGAGTATAGAGCGTTACTGTAGTACAGTAGATGTAATGTGTGAGTATAGAGCGTTACAGCGCTCCGCCTGTAGTACTGTAGATGTAATGTGTGAGTGTAGAGCGTTACAGCGCTCCGCCTGTAGTACAGTAGATGTAATGTGTAGTATAGAGCGTTACTGTAGTACAGTATAGAGCGTATAGAGCGTATAGAGTATAGAGCGTTACTGTAGTAATGTAGATGTAATGTGTGAGTATAGAGCGTTACGGCGCTCCATCTGTAGTACAGTAGATGTAATGTGTGAGTATAGAGCATTACAGCGCTCCATCTGTAGTACAGTAAATGTAATGTGTAGTATAGAGCGTTACAGCGCTCCATCTGTAGTACAGTAGATGTAATGTGTGAGTGTAGAGCGTTACAGCGCTCCGCCTGTAGTACAGTAGATGTAATGTGTAGTATAGAGCGTTACAGCGCTCCATCTGTAGTGCAGTAGATGTAATGTGTAGTATAGAGCATTACAGCGCTCCATCTGTAGTACAGTAGATGTAATGTGTGAGTGTAGAGCGTTACAGCGCTCCGACTGTAGTACTGTAGATGTAATGTGTAGTATAGAGCGTTACGGCGCTCCATCTGTAGTACAGTAGATGTAATGTGTAGTATAGAGCGTTACAGCGCTCCATCTGTAGTACAGTAGATGTAATGCGTGAGTATAGAGCGTTACAGCGCTCCATCTGTAGTACAGTAGATGTAATGTGTGAGTGTAGAGCGTTACAGCGCTCCGACTGTAGTACAGTAGATATAATGTGTAGTATAGAGCGTTACAGCGCTCCGCCTGTAGTACAGTAGATATAATGTGTAGTATAGAGCGTTACAGCGCTCCGCCTGTAGTACAGTAGATGTAATGTGTGAGTATAGAGCGTTACAGCGCTCCATCTGTAGTACTGTAGATGTAATGTGTGAGTGTAGAGCGTTACAGCGCTCCATCTGTAGTACAGTAGATGTAATGTGTAGTATAGAGCGTTACAGCGCTCCATCTGTAGTGCAGTAGATGTAATGTGTGAGTATAGAGCGTTACGGCGCTCCGCCTGTAGTACAGTAGATATAATGTGTAGTATAGAGCGTTACGGCGCTCCGCCTGTAGTACAGTTGATGTAATGTGTAGTATAGAGCGTTACAGCGCTCCATCTGTAGTACAGTAGATGTAATGTGTAGTATAGAGCGTTACAGCGCTCCGTCTGTAGTGCAGTAGATGTAATGTGTAGTATAGAGCGTTACAGCGCTCCATCTGTAGTGCAGTAGATGTAATGTGTGAGTATAGAGCGTTACAGCGCTCCATCTGTAGTGCAGTAGATGTAATGTGTAGTATAGAGCATTACAGCGCTCCATCTGTAGTACAGTAGATGTAATGTGTGAGTATAGAGCGTTACGGCGCTCCAACTGTAGTCCAGTAGATGTAATGTGTGAGTATAGAGCGTTACAGCGCTCCGCCTGTAGTACAGTAGATGTAATGTGTAGTATAGAGCGTTACGGCGCACCGACTGTAGTACTGTAGATGTAATGTGTGAGTATAGAGCGTTACAGCGCTCCATCTGTAGTACTGTAGATGTAATGTGTGAGTATAGAGCGTTACAGCGCTCCGCCTGTAGTACAGTAGATGTAATGTGTAGTATAGAGCGTTACGGCGCTCCGACTGTAGTACAGTAGATGTAATGTGTGAGTATAGAGCGTTACAGCGCTCCATCTGTAGTACTGTAGATGTAATGTGTGAGTATAGAGCGTTACAGCGCTCCATCTGTAGTGCAGTAGATATAATGTGTAGTATAGAGCGTTACAGCGCTCCATCTGTAGTACAGTAGATGTAATGTGTGAGTATAGAGCGTTACAGCGCTCCATCTGTAGTGCAGTAGATGTAATGTGTAGTATAGAGCATTACAGCGCTCCATCTGTAGTACAGTAGATGTAATGTGTGAGTATAGAGCGTTACGGCGCTCCAACTGTAGTACAGTAGATGTAATGTGTGAGTATAGAGCGTTACAGCGCTCCGCCTGTAGTACAGTAGATGTAATGTGTAGTATAGAGCGTT
Organism: Pangasianodon hypophthalmus; assembly: GCF_027358585.1. Lineage (NCBI taxonomy): Eukaryota > Metazoa > Chordata > Actinopteri > Siluriformes > Pangasiidae > Pangasianodon > Pangasianodon hypophthalmus. The sequence continues at coordinate 21,291,984 of NC_069728.1, forward strand.
ACGGCGCACCGACTGTAGTACTGTAGATGTAATGTGTGAGTATAGAGCGTTACAGCGCTCCATCTGTAGTACTGTAGATGTAATGTGTGAGTATAGAGCGTTACGGCGCTCCGACTGTAGTACAGTAGATGTAATGTGTAGTATAGAGCGTTACGGCGCACCGACTGTAGTACTGTAGATGTAATGCGTGAGTATAGAGCGTTACGGAGCTCCGCCTGTAGTACAGTAGATGTAATGTGTGAGTATAGAGCGTTACAGCGCTCCATCTGTAGTACAGTAGATGTAATGTGTAGTATAGAGCGTTACGGCGCTCCGACTGTAGTACAGTAGATGTAATGTGTGAGTGTAGAGCGTTACAGCGCCCCATCTGTAGTACAGTAGATGTAATGTGTGAGTATAGAGCGTTACAGCGCTCCATCTGTAGTACAGTAGATGTAATGTGTAGTATAGAGCGTTACAGCGCTCCATCTGTAGTACAGTAGATGTAATGTGTAAGTATAGAGCGTTACAGCGCTCCATCTGTAGTACAGTAGATATAATGTGTGAGTATAGAGCGTTACAGCGCTCCATCTGTAGTACAGTAGATGTAATGTGTAAGTATAGAGCGTTATAGCGCTCCATCTGTAGTGCAGTAGATGTAATGTGTGAGTATAGAGCGTTACGGCGCTCCGACTGTAGTACAGTAGATGTAATGTGTGAGTGTAGAGCGTTACGGTGCTCCATCTGTTGTACAGTAGATGTAATGTGTGAGTATAGAGCGTTACGGCGCTCCGCCTGTAGTACAGTAGATGTAATGTGTAGTATAGAGCGTTACAGCGCTCCATCTGTAGTACAGTAGATATAATGTGTAGTATAGAGCGTTACAGCGCTCCGACTGTAGTACAGTAGATATAATGTGTAGTATAGAGCGTTACAGCGCTCCATCTGTAGTGCAGTAGATATAATGTGTAGTTTAGAGCGTTACGGCGCCCCATCTGTAGTGCAGTAGATGTAATGTGTGAGTATAGAGCGTTACGGTGCTCCATCTGTTGTACAGTAGATGTAATGTGTGAGTATAGAGCGTTACGGCGCTCCATCTGTAGTACAGTTGATGTAATGTGTAGTATAGAGCGTTACAGCGCTCCATCTGTAGTACAGTAGATGTAATGTGTAGTATAGAGCGTTACGGCGCTCCGCCTGTAGTACAGTAGATGTAATGTGTAGTATAGAGCGTTACAGCGCTCCATCTGTAGTACAGTAGATGTAATGTGTAGTATAGAGCGTTACAGCGCTCCGACTGTAGTACAGTAGATATAATGTGTAGTATAGAGCGTTACGGCGCTCCGCCTGTAGTACAGTAGATGTAATGTGTAGTATAGAGCGTTACAGCGCTCCGCCTGTAGTACAGTAGATGTAATGTGTAGTATAGAGCGTTACAGCGCTCCATCTGTAGTACAGTAGATGTAATGTGTAGTATAGAGCGTTACAGCGCTCCATCTGTAGTACTGTAGATGTAATGTGTGAGTGTAGAGCGTTACAGCGCTCCGCCTGTAGTACAGTAGATGTAATGTGTGAGTATAGAGCGTTACAGTGCTCCGACTGTAGTACAGTAGATGTAATGTGTGAGTATAGAGCGTTACAGCGCTCCACCTGTAGTACAGTAGATGTAATGTGTGAGTATAGAGCGTTACAGCGCTCCATCTGTAGTACTGTAGATGTAATGTGTGAGTGTAGAGCGTTACAGCGCTCCGCCTGTAGTACAGTAGATGTAATGTGTGAGTGTAGAGCGTTACAGCGCTCCGCCTGTAGTACAGTAGATGTAATGTGTAGTATAGAGCGTTACTGTAGTACAGTATAGAGCGTATAGAGCGTATAGAGTATAGAGCGTTACTGTAGTACTGTAGATGTAATGTGTGAGTATAGAGCGTTACAGCGCTCCGCCTGTAGTACTGTAGATGTAATGTGTGAGTGTAGAGCGTTACAGCGCTCCGCCTGTAGTACAGTAGATGTAATGTGTAGTATAGAGCGTTACTGTAGTACAGTATAGAGCGTATAGAGCGTATAGAGTATAGAGCGTTACTGTAGTACAGTAGATGTAATGTGTGAGTATAGAGCGTTACAGCGCTCCGCCTGTAGTACTGTAGATGTAATGTGTGAGTGTAGAGCGTTACAGCGCTCCGCCTGTAGTACAGTAGATGTAATGTGTAGTATAGAGCGTTACTGTAGTACAGTATAGAGCGTATAGAGCGTATAGAGTATAGAGCGTTACTGTAGTACTGTAGATGTAATGTGTGAGTATAGAGCGTTACGGCGCTCCATCTGTAGTACAGTAGATGTAATGTGTGAGTATAGAGCATTACAGCGCTCCATCTGTAGTACAGTAAATGTAATGTGTAGTATAGAGCGTTACAGCGCTCCATCTGTAGTACAGTAGATGTAATGTGTGAGTGTAGAGCGTTACAGCGCTCCGCCTGTAGTACAGTAGATGTAATGTGTAGTATAGAGCGTTACAGCGCTCCATCTGTAGTGCAGTAGATGTAATGTGTAGTATAGAGCATTACAGCGCTCCATCTGTAGTACAGTAGATGTAATGTGTGAGTGTAGAGCGTTACAGCGCTCCGACTGTAGTACTGTAGATGTAATGTGTAGTATAGAGCGTTACGGCGCTCCATCTGTAGTACAGTAGATGTAATGTGTAGTATAGAGCGTTACAGCGCTCCATCTGTAGTACAGTAGATGTAATGCGTGAGTATAGAGCGTTACAGCGCTCCATCTGTAGTACAGTAGATGTAATGTGTGAGTGTAGAGCGTTACAGCGCTCCGACTGTAGTACAGTAGATATAATGTGTAGTATAGAGCGTTACAGCGCTCCGCCTGTAGTACAGTAGATATAATGTGTAGTATAGAGCGTTACAGCGCTCCGCCTGTAGTACAGTAGATGTAATGTGTGAGTATAGAGCGTTACAGCGCTCCATCTGTAGTACTGTAGATGTAATGTGTGAGTGTAGAGCGTTACAGCGCTCCATCTGTAGTACAGTAGATGTAATGTGTAGTATAGAGCGTTACAGCGCTCCATCTGTAGTGCAGTAGATGTAATGTGTGAGTATAGAGCGTTACGGCGCTCCGCCTGTAGTACAGTAGATATAATGTGTAGTATAGAGCGTTACGGCGCTCCGCCTGTAGTACAGTTGATGTAATGTGTAGTATAGAGCGTTACAGCGCTCCATCTGTAGTACAGTAGATGTAATGTGTAGTATAGAGCGTTACAGCGCTCCGTCTGTAGTGCAGTAGATGTAATGTGTAGTATAGAGCGTTACAGCGCTCCATCTGTAGTGCAGTAGATGTAATGTGTGAGTATAGAGCGTTACAGCGCTCCATCTGTAGTGCAGTAGATGTAATGTGTAGTATAGAGCATTACAGCGCTCCATCTGTAGTACAGTAGATGTAATGTGTGAGTATAGAGCGTTACGGCGCTCCAACTGTAGTCCAGTAGATGTAATGTGTGAGTATAGAGCGTTACAGCGCTCCGCCTGTAGTACAGTAGATGTAATGTGTAGTATAGAGCGTTACGGCGCACCGACTGTAGTACTGTAGATGTAATGTGTGAGTATAGAGCGTTACAGCGCTCCATCTGTAGTACTGTAGATGTAATGTGTGAGTATAGAGCGTTACAGCGCTCCGCCTGTAGTACAGTAGATGTAATGTGTAGTATAGAGCGTTACGGCGCTCCGACTGTAGTACAGTAGATGTAATGTGTGAGTATAGAGCGTTACAGCGCTCCATCTGTAGTACTGTAGATGTAATGTGTGAGTATAGAGCGTTACAGCGCTCCATCTGTAGTGCAGTAGATATAATGTGTAGTATAGAGCGTTACAGCGCTCCATCTGTAGTACAGTAGATGTAATGTGTGAGTATAGAGCGTTACAGCGCTCCATCTGTAGTGCAGTAGATGTAATGTGTAGTATAGAGCATTACAGCGCTCCATCTGTAGTACAGTAGATGTAATGTGTGAGTATAGAGCGTTACGGCGCTCCAACTGTAGTACAGTAGATGTAATGTGTGAGTATAGAGCGTTACAGCGCTCCGCCTGTAGTACAGTAGATGTAATGTGTAGTATAGAGCGTTACGGCGCACCGACTGTAGTACTGTAGATGTAATGTGTGAGTATAGAGCGTTACAGCGCTCCATCTGTAGTACTGTAGATGTAATGTGTGAGTATAGAGCGTTACGGCGCTCCGACTGTAGTACAGTAGATGTAATGTGTAGTATAGAGCGTTACGGCGCACCGACTGTAGTACTGTAGATGTAATGCGTGAGTATAGAGCGTTACGGAGCTCCGCCTGTAGTACAGTAGATGTAATGTGTGAGTATAGAGCGTTACAGCGCTCCGCCTGTAGTACAGTAGATGTAATGTGTAGTATAGAGCGTTACGGCGCTCCGACTGTAGTACAGTAGATGTAATGTGTGAGTGTAGAGCGTTACAGCGCCCCATCTGTAGTACAGTAGATGTAATGTGTGAGTATAGAGCGTTACAGCGCTCCATCTGTAGTACAGTAGATGTAATGTGTAGTATAGAGCGTTACAGCGCTCCATCTGTAGTACAGTAGATGTAATGTGTAAGTATAGAGCGTTACAGCGCTCCATCTGTAGTACAGTAGATGTAATGTGTGAGTGTAGAGCGTTACAGCGCTCCATCTGTAGTACAGTAGATGTAATGTGTAAGTATAGAGCGTTATAGCGCTCCATCTGTAGTGCAGTAGATGTAATGTGTGAGTATAGAGCGTTACGGCGCTCCGACTGTAGTACAGTAGATGTAATGTGTGAGTGTAGAGCGTTACGGTGCTCCATCTGTTGTACAGTAGATGTAATGTGTGAGTATAGAGCGTTACGGCGCTCCGCCTGTAGTACAGTAGATGTAATGTGTAGTATAGAGCGTTACAGCGCTCCATCTGTAGTACAGTAGATATAATGTGTAGTATAGAGCGTTACAGCGCTCCGACTGTAGTACAGTAGATATAATGTGTAGTATAGAGCGTTACAGCGCTCCATCTGTAGTGCAGTAGATATAATGTGTAGTTTAGAGCGTTACGGCGCCCCATCTGTAGTGCAGTAGATGTAATGTGTGAGTATAGAGCGTTACGGTGCTCCATCTGTTGTACAGTAGATGTAATGTGTGAGTATAGAGCGTTACGGCGCTCCATCTGTAGTACAGTTGATGTAATGTGTAGTATAGAGCGTTACAGCGCTCCATCTGTAGTACAGTAGATGTAATGTGTAGTATAGAGCGTTACGGCGCTCCGCCTGTAGTACAGTAGATGTAATGTGTAGTATAGAGCGTTACAGCGCTCCATCTGTAGTACAGTAGATGTAATGTGTAGTATAGAGCGTTACAGCGCTCCGACTGTAGTACAGTAGATGTAATGTGTAGTATAGAGCGTTACGGCGCTCCGCCTGTAGTACAGTAGATGTAATGTGTAGTATAGAGCGTTACAGCGCTCCGCCTGTAGTACAGTAGATGTAATGTGTGAGTATAGAGCGTTACAGCGCTCCATCTGTAGTGCAGTAGATGTAATGTGTGAGTATAGAGCGTTACAGCGCTCCATCTGTAGTACAGTAGATGTAATGTGTAGTATAGAGCGTTACAGCGCTCCATCTGTAGTACTGTAGATGTAATGTGTGAGTGTAGAGCGTTACAGCGCTCCGCCTGTAGTACAGTAGATGTAATGTGTGAGTATAGAGCGTTACAGTGCTCCGACTGTAGTACAGTAGATGTAATGTGTGAGTATAGAGCGTTACAGCGCTCCACCTGTAGTACAGTAGATGTAATGTGTGAGTATAGAGCGTTACAGCGCTCCATCTGTAGTACTGTAGATGTAATGTGTGAGTGTAGAGCGTTACAGCGCTCCGCCTGTAGTACAGTAGATGTAATGTGTGAGTGTAGAGCGTTACAGCGCTCCGCCTGTAGTACAGTAGATGTAATGTGTAGTATAGAGCGTTACTGTAGTACAGTATAGAGCGTATAGAGCGTATAGAGTATAGAGCGTTACTGTAGTACTGTAGATGTAATGTGTGAGTATAGAGCGTTACAGCGCTCCGCCTGTAGTACTGTAGATGTAATGTGTGAGTGTAGAGCGTTACAGCGCTCCGCCTGTAGTACAGTAGATGTAATGTGTAGTATAGAGCGTTACTGTAGTACAGTATAGAGCGTATAGAGCGTATAGAGTATAGAGCGTTACTGTAGTACTGTAGATGTAATGTGTGAGTATAGAGCGTTACGGCGCTCCATCTGTAGTACAGTAGATGTAATGTGTGAGTATAGAGCATTACAGCGCTCCATCTGTAGTACAGTAAATGTAATGTGTAGTATAGAGCGTTACAGCGCTCCATCTGTAGTACAGTAGATGTAATGTGTGAGTGTAGAGCGTTACAGCGCTCCGCCTGTAGTACAGTAGATGTAATGTGTAGTATAGAGCGTTACAGCGCTCCATCTGTAGTACAGTAGATGTAATGCGTGAGTATAGAGCGTTACAGCGCTCCATCTGTAGTACAGTAGATGTAATGTGTGAGTGTAGAGCGTTACAGCGCTCCGACTGTAGTACAGTAGATATAATGTGTAGTATAGAGCGTTACAGCGCTCCGCCTGTAGTACAGTAGATATAATGTGTAGTATAGAGCGTTACAGCGCTCCGCCTGTAGTACAGTAGATGTAATGTGTGAGTATAGAGCGTTACAGCGCTCCATCTGTAGTACTGTAGATGTAATGTGTGAGTGTAGAGCGTTACAGCGCTCCATCTGTAGTACAGTAGATGTAATGTGTAGTATAGAGCGTTACAGCGCTCCATCTGTAGTGCAGTAGATGTAATGTGTGAGTATAGAGCGTTACGGCGCTCCGCCTGTAGTACAGTAGATATAATGTGTAGTATAGAGTGTTACGGTGCTCCGCCTGTAGTACAGTTGATGTAATGTGTAGTATAGAGCGTTACAGCGCTCCATCTGTAGTACAGTAGATGTAATGTGTAGTATAGAGCGTTACAGCGCTCCGTCTGTAGTGCAGTAGATGTAATGTGTAGTATAGAGCGTTACAGCGCTCCATCTGTAGTGCAGTAGATGTAATGTGTGAGTATAGAGCGTTACAGCGCTCCATCTGTAGTGCAGTAGATGTAATGTGTAGTATAGAGCATTACAGCGCTCCAACTGTAGTACAGTAGATGTAATGTGTGAGTATAGAGCGTTACGGCGCTCCAACTGTAGTACAGTAGATGTAATGTGTGAGTATAGAGCGTTACAGCGCTCCGCCTGTAGTACAGTAGATGTAATGTGTAGTATAGAGCGTTACGGCGCACCGACTGTAGTACTGTAGATGTAATGTGTGAGTATAGAGCGTTACAGCGCTCCATCTGTAGTACAGTAGATGTAATGTGTGAGTATAGAGCGTTACAGCGCTCCGCCTGTAGTACAGTAGATGTAATGTGTAGTATAGAGCGTTACGGCGCTCCGACTGTAGTACAGTAGATGTAATGTGTAGTATAGAGTGTTACAGCGCTCCATCTGTAGTACAGTAGATGTAATGTGTAGTATAGAGCGTTACAGCGCTCCGACTGTAGTACAGTAGATATAATGTGTAGTATAGAGCGTTACGGCGCTCCGCCTGTAGTACAGTAGATGTAATGTGTAGTATAGAGCGTTACAGCGCTCCGCCTGTAGTACAGTAGATGTAATGTGTGAGTATAGAGCGTTACAGCGCTCCATCTGTAGTGCAGTAGATGTAATGTGTGAGTATAGAGCGTTACAGCGCTCCATCTGTAGTACAGTAGATGTAATGTGTAGTATAGAGCGTTACAGTGCTCCGACTGTAGTACAGTAGATGTAATGTGTGAGTATAGAGCGTTACAGCGCTCCACCTGTAGTACAGTAGATGTAATGTGTGAGTATAGAGCGTTACAGCGCTCCATCTGTAGTACTGTAGATGTAATGTGTGAGTGTAGAGCGTTACAGCGCTCCGCCTGTAGTACAGTAGATGTAATGTGTGAGTGTAGAGCGTTACAGCGCTCCGCCTGTAGTACAGTAGATGTAATGTCTAGTATAGAGCGTTACTGTAGTACAGTATAGAGCGTATAGAGCGTATAGAGTATAGAGTGTTACTGTAGTACAGTAGATGTAATGTGTGAGTATAGAGCGTTACAGCGCTCCGCCTGTAGTACTGTAGATGTAATGTGTGAGTGTAGAGCGTTACAGCGCTCCGCCTGTAGTACAGTAGATGTAATGTGTAGTATAGAGCGTTACTGTAGTACAGTATAGAGCGTATAGAGCGTATAGAGTATAGAGCGTTACTGTAGTACTGTAGATGTAATGTGTGAGTATAGAGCGTTACGGCGCTCCATCTGTAGTACAGTAGATGTAATGTGTGAGTATAGAGCATTACAGCGCTCCATCTGTAGTACAGTAAATGTAATGTGTAGTATAGAGCGTTACAGCGCTCCATCTGTAGTACAGTAGATGTAATGCGTGAGTATAGAGCGTTACAGCGCTCCATCTGTAGTACAGTAGATGTAATGTGTAGTATAGAGCGTTACAGCGCTCCATCTGTAGTACAGTAGATGTAATGTGTGAGTATAGAGCGTTACGGCGCTCCGACTGTAGTACAGTAGATATAATGTGTAGTATAGAGCGTTACAGCGCTCTGACTGTAGTACAGTAGATGTAATGTGTGAGTATAGAGCGTTACAGCGCTCCGCCTGTAGTACTGTAGATGTAATGTGTAGTATAGAGCGTTACGGCGCGCCGCCTGTAGTGCAGTAGATGTAATGTGTGAGTATAGAGCGTTACGGCACTCCGCCTGTAGTACAGTAGATATAATGTGTAGTATAGAGCGTTACAGCGCTCCGACTGTAGTACAGTAGATGTAATGTGTGAGTATAGAGCGTTACGGCGCTCCGCCTGTAGTACAGTAGATGTAATGTGTGAGTATAGAGCGTTACAGCGCTCCATCTGTAGTGCAGTAGATGTAATGTGTGAGTATAGAGCGTTACAGCGCTCCGCCTGTAGTGCAGTAGATATAATGTGTAGTATAGAGCGTTACAGCGCTCCGCCTGTAGTGCAGTAGATATAATGTGTAGTATAGAGCGTTACAGCGCTCCGCCTGTAGTGCAGTAGATATAATGTGTAGTATAGAGCGTTACAGCGCTCCGCCTGTAGTACTGTAGATGTAACGTGTAGTATAGAGCGTTACAGCGCTCCATCTGTAGTACAGTAGATGTAATGTGTGAGTGTAGAGCGTTACGGCGCTCCATCTGTAGTACTGTAGATGTAATGTGTGAGTATAGAGCGTTACGGCGCTCCGACTGTAGTACAGTAGATGTAATGTGTGAGTATAGAGCTTTACAGCGCCCCATCTGTAGTACAGTAGATGTAATGTGTGAGTAGAGAGCGTTACGGCGCTCCATCTGTAGTACAGTAGATGTAATGTGTGAGTGTAGAGCGTTACAGCGCTCCATCTGTAGTACAGTAGATGTAATGTGTGAGTATAGAGCGTTACGGAGCTCCGCCTGTAGTACAGTAGATGTAATGTGTGAGTATAGAGCGTTACAGCGCTCCGACTGTAGTACTGTAGATGTAATGTGTAGTATAGAGCGTTACGGCGCTCCATCTGTAGTGCAGTAGATGTAATGTGTGAGTATAGAGCGTTACAGCGCTCCATCTGTAGTACAGTAGATGTAATGTGTGAGTGTAGAGCGTTACAGCGCTCCATCTGTAGTACAGTAGATGTAATGTGTGAGTATAGAGCGTTACGGCGCTCCGCCTGTAGTACAGTAGATGTAATGTGTAGTATAGAGCGTTACAGCGCTCCGCCTGTAGTGCAGTAGATATAATGTGTGAGTATAGAGCGTTACAGCGCTCCGCCTGTAGTGCAGTAGATGTAATGTGTAGTATAGAGCGTTACAGCGCTCCGCCTGTAGTGCAGTAGATATAATGTGTGAGTATAGAGCGTTACAGCGCTCCATCTGTAGTACTGTAGATGTAATGTGTAGTATAGAGCGTTACGGCGCTCCATCTGTAGTACAGTAGATGTAATGTGTAGTATAGAGCGTTACGGTACTCCGCCTGTAGTACAGTAGATGTAATGTGTAGTATAGAGCGTTACAGCGCTCCATCTGTAGTGCAGTAGATGTAATGTGTAGTATAGAGCGTTACAGCGCTCCATCTGTAGTGCAGTAGATGTAATGTGTGAGTATAGAGCGTTACAGCGCTCCATCTGTAGTGCAGTAGATGTAATGTGTAGTATAGAGCGTTACAGCGCTCCATCTGTAGTACAGTAGATGTAATGTGTGAGTATAGAGCGTTACGGCGCTCCGACTGTAGTACAGTAGATATAATGTGTAGTATAGAGCGTTACAGCGCTCTGACTGTAGTACAGTAGATGTAATGTGTGAGTATAGAGCGTTACAGCGCTCCGCCTGTAGTACTGTAGATGTAATGTGTAGTATAGAGCGTTACGGCGCGCCGCCTGTAGTGCAGTAGATGTAATGTGTGAGTATAGAGCGTTACGGCACTCCGCCTGTAGTACAGTAGATATAATGTGTAGTATAGAGCGTTACAGCGCTCCGACTGTAGTACAGTAGATGTAATGTGTGAGTATAGAGCGTTACGGCGCTCCGCCTGTAGTACAGTAGATGTAATGTGTGAGTATAGAGCGTTACAGCGCTCCATCTGTAGTGCAGTAGATGTAATGTGTGAGTATAGAGCGTTACAGCGCTCCGCCTGTAGTGCAGTAGATATAATGTGTAGTATAGAGCGTTACAGCGCTCCGCCTGTAGTGCAGTAGATATAATGTGTAGTATAGAGCGTTACAGCGCTCCGCCTGTAGTGCAGTAGATATAATGTGTAGTATAGAGCGTTACAGCGCTCCGCCTGTAGTACTGTAGATGTAACGTGTAGTATAGAGCGTTACAGCGCTCCATCTGTAGTACAGTAGATGTAATGTGTGAGTGTAGAGCGTTACGGCGCTCCATCTGTAGTACTGTAGATGTAATGTGTGAGTATAGAGCGTTACGGCGCTCCGACTGTAGTACAGTAGATGTAATGTGTGAGTATAGAGCTTTACAGCGCCCCATCTGTAGTACAGTAGATGTAATGTGTGAGTAGAGAGCGTTACGGCGCTCCATCTGTAGTACAGTAGATGTAATGTGTGAGTGTAGAGCGTTACAGCGCTCCATCTGTAGTACAGTAGATGTAATGTGTGAGTATAGAGCGTTACGGAGCTCCGCCTGTAGTACAGTAGATGTAATGTGTGAGTATAGAGCGTTACAGCGCTCCGACTGTAGTACTGTAGATGTAATGTGTAGTATAGAGCGTTACGGCGCTCCATCTGTAGTGCAGTAGATGTAATGTGTGAGTATAGAGCGTTACAGCGCTCCATCTGTAGTACAGTAGATGTAATGTGTGAGTGTAGAGCGTTACAGCGCTCCATCTGTAGTACAGTAGATGTAATGTGTGAGTATAGAGCGTTACAGCGCTCCGCCTGTAGTGCAGTAGATGTAATGTGTAGTATAGAGCGTTACAGCGCTCCGCCTGTAGTGCAGTAGATATAATGTGTGAGTATAGAGCGTTACAGCGCTCCATCTGTAGTACTGTAGATGTAATGTGTAGTATAGAGCGTTACGGCGCTCCATCTGTAGTACAGTAGATGTAATGTGTGAGTGTAGAGCGTTACAGCGCTCCGCCTGTAGTACAGTAGATGTAATGTGTAGTATAGAGCGTTACAGCGCTCCATCTGTAGTACAGTAGATGTAATCTGTGAGTATAGAGCGTTACAGCGCTCCATCTGTAGTGCAGTAGATGTAATGTGTAGTATAGAGCGTTACAGCGCTCCATCTGTAGTGCAGTAGATGTAATGTGTAGTATAGAGCGTTACAGCGCTCCATCTGTAGTGCAGTAGATGTAATGTGTGAGTATAGAGCGTTACAGCGCTCCATCTGTAGTGCAGTAGATGTAATGTGTGAGTATAGAGCGTTACGGCGCTCCGCCTGTAGTACAGTAGATGTAATGTGTGAGTATAGCGTGTTACAGTGCTCCATCTGTAGTACAGTAGATGTAATGTGTAGTATAGAGCGTTACAGCGCTCCGCCTGTAGTACAGTAGATGTAATGTGTGAGTATAGAGCGTTACGGCGCTCCATCTGTAGTACAGTAGATGTAATGTGTAGTATAGAGCGTTACGGCGCTCCATCTGTAGTGCAGTAGATGTAATGTGTGAGTATAGAGCGTTACGGCGCTCCGCCTGTAGTACAGTAGATATAATGTGTAGTATAGAGCGTTACAGCGCTCCGACTGTAGTACAGTAGATGTAATGTGTGAGTATAGAGCGTTACAGCGCTCCGCCTGTAGTACTGTAGATGTAATGTGTAGTATAGAGCGTTACGGCGCGCCGCCTGTAGTACTGTAGATGTAATGTGTGAGTAGAGAGCGTTACGGCGCGCCGCCTGTAGTGCAGTAGATGTAATGTGTGAGTATAGAGCGTTACGGCGCTCCGCCTGTAGTACAGTAGATATAATGTGTAGTATAGAGCGTTACAGCGCTCCGACTGTAGTACAGTAGATGTAATGTGTGAGTATAGAGCTTTACAGCGCTCCATCTGTAGTGCAGTAGATGTAATGTGTGAGTATAGAGCGTTACGGCGCTCCATCTGTAGTGCAGTAGATGTAATGTGTGAGTATAGAGCGTTACAGCGCTCCATCTGTAGTACAGTAGATGTAATGTGTAGTATAGAGCGTTACAGCGCTCCATCTGTAGTACAGTAGATGTAATGTGTAGTATAGAGCGTTACGGTACTCCGCCTGTAGTACAGTAGATGTAATGTGTAGTATAGAGCGTTACAGCGCTCCACCTGTAGTGCAGTAGATGTAATGTGTAGTATAGAGCGTTACAGCGCTCCATCTGTAGTGCAGTAGATGTAATGTGTGAGTATAGAGCGTTACAGCGCTCCATCTGTAGTGCAGTAGATGTAATGTGTAGTATAGAGCGTTACAGCGCTCCATCTGTAGTACAGTAGATGTAATGTGTGAGTATAGAGCGTTACGGCGCTCCGACTGTAGTACAGTAGATGTAATGTGTGAGTATAGAGCGTTACAGCGCTCCATCTGTAGTACAGTAGATGTAATGTGTGAGTATAGAGCGTTACAGCGCTCCATCTGTAGTACTGTAGATGTAATGTGTAGTATAGAGCGTTATGGCGCTCCATCTGTAGTGCAGTAGATGTAATGTGTGAGTATAGAGCGTTACGGCGCTCCGCCTGTAGTACAGTAGATATAATGTGTAGTATAGAGCGTTACAGCGCTCTGACTGTAGCACAGTAGATGTAATGTGTGAGTATAGAGCGTTACAGCGCTCCGCCTGTAGTACTGTAGATGTAACGTGTAGTATAGAGCGTTACGGCGCTCCGCCTGTAGTGCAGTAGATGTAATGTGTGAGTATAGAGCGTTACGGCGCTCCGCCTGTAGTACAGTAGATATAATGTGTAGTATAGAGCGTTACAGCGCTCCGACTGTAGTACAGTAGATGTAATGTGTGAGTATAGAGCGTTACGGCGCTCCGCCTGTAGTACAGTAGATGTAATGTGTGAGTATAGAGCGTTACAGCGCTCCATCTGTAGTGCAGTAGATGTAATGTGTGAGTATAGAGCGTTACAGCGCTCCGCCTGTAGTGCAGTAGATACAATGTGTAGTATAGAGCGTTACAGCGCTCCGCCTGTAGTGCAGTAGATATAATGTGTAGTATAGAGCGTTACAGCGCTCCGCCTGTAGTACAGTAGATGTAATGTGTAGTATAGAGCGTTACAGCGCTCCGCCTGTAGTACTGTAGATGTAATGTGTAGTATAGAGCGTTACGGCGCTCCGCCTGTAGTACTGTAGATGTAATGTGTAGTATAGAGCGTTACGGTGCTCCCCCTGTAGTACAGTAGATGTAATGTGTAGTATAGAGCGTTACGGCGCTCCGACTGTAGTACTGTAGATGTAATGTGTAGTATAGAGCGTTACGGTGCTCCCCCTGTAGTACAGTAGATGTAATGTGTAGTATAGAGCGTTACAGCGCTCCATCTGTAGTACAGTAGATGTAATGTGTGAGTGTAGAGCGTTACGGCGCTCCATCTGTAGTACTGTAGATGTAATGTGTGAGTATAGAGCGTTACGGCGCTCCGACTGTAGTACAGTAGATGTAATGTGTGAGTATAGAGCTTTACAGCACCCCATCTGTAGTACAGTAGATGTAATGTGTGAGTAGAGAGCGTTACGGCGCTCCATCTGTAGTACAGTAGATGTAATGTGTGAGTGTAGAGCGTTACAGCGCTCCATCTGTAGTACAGTAGATGTAATGTGTAAGTATAGAGCGTTACGGCGCTCCGACTGTAGTACAGTAGATGTAATGTGTGAGTATAGAGCGTTACAGCGCTCCGACTGTAGTACTGTAGATGTAATGTGTAGTATAGAGCGTTACGGCGCTCCATCTGTAGTGCAGTAGATGTAATGTGTGAGTATAGAGCGTTACAGCGCTCCATCTGTAGTACAGTAGATGTAATGTGTGAGTGTAGAGCGTTACAGCGCTCCATCTGTAGTACAGTAGATGTAATGTGTGAGTATAGAGCGTTACGGCGCTCCGCCTGTAGTACAGTAGATGTAATGTGTAGTATAGAGCGTTACAGCGCTCCGCCTGTAGTGCAGTAGATATAATGTGTGAGTATAGAGCGTTACAGCGCTCCGCCTGTAGTGCAGTAGATGTAATGTGTAGTATAGAGCGTTACAGCGCTCCGCCTGTAGTGCAGTAGATATAATGTGTGAGTATAGAGCGTTACAGCGCTCCATCTGTAGTACTGTAGATGTAATGTGTAGTATAGAGCGTTACGGCGCTCCATCTGTAGTACTGTAGATGTAATGTGTGAGTGTAGAGCGTTACAGCGCTCCGCCTGTAGTACAGTAGATGTAATGTGTAGTATAGAGCGTTACAGCGCTCCATCTGTAGTACAGTAGATGTAATGCGTGAGTATAGAGCGTTACAGCGCTCCATCTGTAGTGCAGTAGATGTAATGTGTGAGTATAGAGCGTTACGGCGCTCCGCCTGTAGTACAGTAGATGTAATGTGTGAGTATAGCGCGTTACAGTGCTCCATCTGTAGTACAGTAGATGTAATGTGTAGTATAGAGCGTTACAGCGCTCCGCCTGTAGTACAGTAGATGTAATGTGTGAGTATAGAGCGTTACGGCGCTCCATCTGTAGTACAGTAGATGTAATGTGTAGTATAGAGCGTTACGGCGCTCCATCTGTAGTACAGTAGATGTAATGTGTAGTATAGAGCGTTACGGCGCGCCGCCTGTAGTACAGTAGATGTAATGTGTAGTATAGAGCGTTACAGCGCTCCATCTGTAGTACAGTAGATGTAATGTGTGAGTATAGAGCGTTACAGCGCTCCATCTGTAGTACTGTAGATGTAATGTGTGAGTATAGAGCGTTACAGCGCTCCATCTGTAGTACAGTAGATGTAATGTGTGAGTATAGAGCGTTACAGCGCTCCATCTGTAGTGCAGTAGATGTAATGCGTGAGTATAGAGCGTTACAGCGCTCCATCTGTAGTGCAGTAGATATAATGCGTGAGTATAGAGCGTTACAGCGCTCCATCTGTAGTGCAGTAGATATAATGTGTAGTATAGAGCGTTACAGCGCTCCATCTTTAGTGCAGTAGATATAATGTGTGAGTATAGAGCGTTACAGCGCTCCATCTGTAGTACAGTAGATGTAATGCGTGAGTATAGAGCGTTACAGCGCTCCGCCTGTAGTACTGTAGATGTAATGTGTAGTATAGAGCGTTACGGCGCTCCGCCTGTAGTACTGTAGATGTAATGTGTAGTATAGAGCGTTACGGTGCTCCCCCTGTAGTACAGTAGATGTAATGTGTAGTATAGAGCGTTACGGCGCTCCGACTGTAGTACTGTAGATGTAATGTGTAGTATAGAGCGTTACGGTGCTCCCCCTGTAGTACAGTAGATGTAATGTGTAGTATAGAGCGTTACAGCGCTCCATCTGTAGTACAGTAGATGTAATGTGTGAGTGTAGAGCGTTACGGCGCTCCATCTGTAGTACTGTAGATGTAATGTGTGAGTATAGAGCGTTACGGCGCTCCGACTGTAGTACAGTAGATGTAATGTGTGAGTATAGAGCTTTACAGCGCCCCATCTGTAGTACAGTAGATGTAATGTGTGAGTAGAGAGCGTTACGGCGCTCCATCTGTAGTACAGTAGATGTAATGTGTGAGTGTAGAGCGTTACAGCGCTCCATCTGTAGTACAGTAGATGTAATGTGTAAGTATAGAGCGTTACGGCGCTCCGACTGTAGTACAGTAGATGTAATGTGTGAGTATAGAGCGTTACAGCGCTCCGACTGTAGTACTGTAGATGTAATGTGTAGTATAGAGCGTTACGGCGCTCCATCTGTAGTGCAGTAGATGTAATGTGTGAGTATAGAGCGTTACAGCGCTCCATCTGTAGTACAGTAGATGTAATGTGTGAGTGTAGAGCGTTACAGCGCTCCATCTGTAGTACAGTAGATGTAATGTGTGAGTATAGAGCGTTACGGCGCTCCGCCTGTAGTACAGTAGATGTAATGTGTAGTATAGAGCGTTACAGCGCTCCGCCTGTAGTGCAGTAGATATAATGTGTGAGTATAGAGCGTTACAGCGCTCCGCCTGTAGTGCAGTAGATGTAATGTGTAGTATAGAGCGTTACAGCGCTCCGCCTGTAGTGCAGTAGATATAATGTGTGAGTATAGAGCGTTACAGCGCTCCATCTGTAGTACTGTAGATGTAATGTGTAGTATAGAGCGTTACGGCGCTCCATCTGTAGTACTGTAGATGTAATGTGTGAGTGTAGAGCGTTACAGCGCTCCGCCTGTAGTACAGTAGATGTAATGTGTAGTATAGAGCGTTACAGCGCTCCATCTGTAGTACAGTAGATGTAATGCGTGAGTATAGAGCGTTACAGCGCTCCATCTGTAGTGCAGTAGATGTAATGTGTGAGTATAGAGCGTTACGGCGCTCCGCCTGTAGTACAGTAGATGTAATGTGTGAGTATAGCGCGTTACAGTGCTCCATCTGTAGTACAGTAGATGTAATGTGTAGTATAGAGCGTTACAGCGCTCCGCCTGTAGTACAGTAGATGTAATGTGTGAGTATAGAGCGTTACGGCGCTCCATCTGTAGTACAGTAGATGTAATGTGTAGTATAGAGCGTTACGGCGCTCCATCTGTAGTACAGTAGATGTAATGTGTAGTATAGAGCGTTACGGCGCGCCGCCTGTAGTACAGTAGATGTAATGTGTAGTATAGAGCGTTACAGCGCTCCATCTGTAGTACAGTAGATGTAATGTGTGAGTATAGAGCGTTACAGCGCTCCATCTGTAGTACTGTAGATGTAATGTGTGAGTATAGAGCGTTACAGCGCTCCATCTGTAGTACAGTAGATGTAATGTGTGAGTATAGAGCGTTACAGCGCTCCATCTGTAGTGCAGTAGATGTAATGCGTGAGTATAGAGCGTTACAGCGCTCCATCTGTAGTGCAGTAGATATAATGCGTGAGTATAGAGCGTTACAGCGCTCCATCTGTAGTGCAGTAGATATAATGTGTAGTATAGAGCGTTACAGCGCTCCATCTTTAGTGCAGTAGATATAATGTGTGAGTATAGAGCGTTACAGCGCTCCATCTGTAGTACAGTAGATGTAATGCGTGAGTATAGAGCGTTACAGCGCTCCATCTGTAGTGCAGTAGATGTAATGTGTGAGTATAGAGCGTTACAGCGCTCCATCTGTAGTACTGTAGATGTAATGTGTAGTATAGAGCGTTACGGCGCTCCATCTGTAGTGCAGTAGATGTA
Organism: Pangasianodon hypophthalmus; assembly: GCF_027358585.1. Taxonomy (NCBI): domain Eukaryota; kingdom Metazoa; phylum Chordata; class Actinopteri; order Siluriformes; family Pangasiidae; genus Pangasianodon; species Pangasianodon hypophthalmus. The sequence continues at coordinate 21,309,873 of NC_069728.1, forward strand.
ATGTGTGAGTATAGAGCGTTACGGCGCTCCGCCTGTAGTACAGTAGATATAATGTGTAGTATAGAGCGTTACAGCGCTCTGACTGTAGTACAGTAAATGTAATGTGTGAGTATAGAGCGTTACAGCGCTCCGCCTGTAGTACTGTAGATGTAACGTGTAGTATAGAGCGTTACGGCGCTCCGCCTGTAGTGCAGTAGATGTAATGTGTGAGTATAGAGCGTTACGGCGCTCCGCCTGTAGTACAGTAGATATAATGTGTAGTATAGAGCGTTACAGCGCTCCGACTGTAGTACAGTAGATGTAATGTGTGAGTATAGAGCGTTACGGCGCTCCGCCTGTAGTACAGTAGATGTAATGTGTGAGTATAGAGCGTTACAGCGCTCCATCTGTAGTGCAGTAGATGTAATGTGTGAGTATAGAGCGTTACAGCGCTCCGCCTGTAGTGCAGTAGATACAATGTGTAGTATAGAGCGTTACAGCGCTCCGGGTGTAGTGCAGTAGATATAATGTGTAGTATAGAGCGTTACAGCGCTCCATCTGTAGTACAGTAGATGTAATGTGTGAGTGTAGAGCGTTACGGCGCTCCATCTGTAGTACTGTAGATGTAATGTGTGAGTATAGAGCGTTACGGCGCTCCGACTGTAGTACAGTAGATGTAATGTGTGAGTATAGAGCTTTACAGCGCCCCATCTGTAGTACAGTAGATGTAATGTGTGAGTAGAGAGCGTTACGGCGCTCCATCTGTAGTACAGTAGATGTAATGTGTGAGTGTAGAGCGTTACAGCGCTCCATCTGTAGTACAGTAGATGTAATGTGTAAGTATAGAGCGTTACGGAGCTCCGCCTGTAGTACAGTAGATGTAATGTGTGAGTATAGAGCGTTACAGCGCTCCGAATGTAGTACTGTAGATGTAATGTGTAGTATAGAGCGTTACGGCGCTCCATCTGTAGTGCAGTAGATGTAATGTGTGAGTATAGAGCGTTACAGCGCTCCATCTGTAGTACAGTAGATGTAATGTGTGAGTGTAGAGCGTTACAGCGCTCCATCTGTAGTACAGTAGATGTAATGTGTGAGTGTAGAGCGTTACAGCGCTCCATCTGTAGTACAGTAGATGTAATGTGTGAGTATAGAGCGTTACGGCGCTCCGCCTGTAGTACAGTAGATGTAATGTGTAGTATAGAGCGTTACAGTGCTCCGCCTGTAGTACAGTAGATATAATGTGTAGTATAGAGCGTTACAGCGCTCCGCCTGTAGTGCAGTAGATGTAATGTGTAGTATAGAGCGTTACAGCGCTCCGCCTGTAGTGCAGTAGATATAATGTGTGAGTATAGAGCGTTACAGCGCTCCATCTGTAGTACTGTAGATGTAATGTGTAGTATAGAGCGTTACGGCGCTCCATCTGTAGTACTGTAGATGTAATGTGTGAGTGTAGAGCGTTACAGCGCTCCGCCTGTAGTACAGTAGATGTACTGTGTAGTATAGAGCGTTACAGCGCTCCATCTGTAGTACAGTAGATGTAATGCGTGAGTATAGAGCGTTACAGCGCTCCATCTGTAGTGCAGTAGATGTAATGTGTGAGTATAGAGCGTTACGGCGCTCCGCCTGTAGTACAGTAGATGTAATGTGTGAGTATAGCGCGTTACAGTGCTCCATCTGTAGTACAGTAGATGTAATGTGTAGTATAGAGCGTTACAGCGCTCCGCCTGTAGTACAGTAGATGTAATGTGTGAGTATAGAGCGTTACGGCGCTCCATCTGTAGTACAGTAGATGTAATGTGTAGTATAGAGCGTTACGGCGCTCCATCTGTAGTACAGTAGATGTAATGTGTAGTATAGAGCGTTACGGCGCGCCGCCTGTAGTACAGTAGATGTAATGTGTAGTATAGAGCGTTACAGCGCTCCATCTGTAGTACAGTAGATGTAATGTGTGAGTATAGAGCGTTACAGCGCTCCATCTGTAGTACTGTAGATGTAATGTGTGAGTATAGAGCGTTACAGCGCTCCATCTGTAGTACAGTAGATGTAATGTGTGAGTATAGAGCGTTACAGCGCTCCATCTGTAGTGCAGTAGATGTAATGCGTGAGTATAGAGCGTTACAGCGCTCCATCTGTAGTGCAGTAGATATAATGTGTAGTATAGAGCGTTACAGCGCTCCATCTGTAGTGCAGTAGATATAATGTGTGAGTATAGAGCGTTACAGCGCTCCATCTGTAGTACAGTAGATGTAATGCGTGAGTATAGAGCGTTACAGCGCTCCATCTGTAGTGCAGTAGATGTAATGTGTGAGTATAGAGCGTTACGGCGCTCCGACTGTAGTACAGTAGATGTAATGTGTGAGTATAGAGCGTTACAGCGCTCCATCTGTAGTACAGAAGATGTGATGCGTGAGTATAGAGCGTTACGGCGCTCCATCTGTAGTACAGTAGATGTAATGCGTGAGTGTAGAGCGTTACAGCGCTCCGACTGTAGTACAGTAGATGTAATGTGAGAGTATAGAGCGTTACGGCGCTCCGACTGTAGTACAGTAGATGTAATGTGTAAGTATAGAGCGTTACAGCGCTCCGACTGTAGTACTGTAGATGTAATGCGTGAGTATAGAGCGTTACAGCGCTCCGACTGTAGTACAGTAGATGTAATGTGTAGTATAGAGCGTTACAGCGCTCCGACTGTAGTACAGTAGATGTAATGTGTAGTATAGAGCGTTACAGCGCTCCGATTGTAGTACAGTAGATGTAATGTGTGAGTATAGAGCGTTACAGCACTCCATCTGTAGTACTGTAGATGTAATGCGTGAGTATAGAGCGTTACAGCGCTCCGACTGTAGTACAGTAGATGTAATGTGTAGTATAGAGCGTTACAGCGCTCCATCTGTAGTACAGTAGATGTAATGTGTAGTATAGAGTGTTACAGCGCTCCATCTGTAGTACAGTAGATGTAATGTGTAGTATAGAGCGTTACAGCGCTCCATCTGTAGTACAGTAGATGTAATGTGTAGTATAGAGCGTTACAGCGCTCCGCCTGTAGTACAGTAGATGTAATGTGTGAGTATAGAGCGTTACAGCGCTCCATCTGTAGTGCAGTAGATGTAATGTGTGAGTATAGAGCGTTACAGCGCTCCATCTGTAGTACAGTAGATGTAATGTGTAGTATAGAGCGTTACAGCGCTCCATCTGTAGTACTGTAGATGTAATGTGTGAGTATAGAGCGTTACAGCGCTCCATCTGTAGTACAGTAGATGTAATGTGTGAGTATAGAGCGTTACAGCGCTCCATCTGTAGTGCAGTAGATGTAATGTGTGAGTATAGAGCGTTACAGTGCTCCATCTGTAGTGCAGTAGATGTAATGTGTGAGTATAGAGCGTTACAGCGCTCCATCTGTAGTACTGTAGATGTAATGTGTGAGTATAGAGCGTTACAGCGCTCCATCTGTAGTGCAGTAGATATAATGTGTAGTATAGAGCGTTACGGCGCTCCATCTGTAGTGCAGTAGATATAATGCGTGAGTATAGAGCGTTACAGCGCTCCATCTGTAGTACAGTAGTTGTAATGTGTAGTATAGAGCGTTACAGCGCTCCGACTGTAGTACAGTAGATGTAATGTGTAGTATAGAGCGTTACGGCGCTCCATCTGTAGTACAGTAGATGTAATGTGTGAGTATAGAGCGTTACAGCGCTCCATCTGTAGTACTGTAGATGTAATGCGTGAGTATAGAGCGTTACGGCGCTCCGCCTGTAGTACAGTAGATGTAATGTGTGAGCATAGAGCGTTACGGCGCTCCGCCTGTAGTACAGTAGATGTAATGTGTGAGTATAGAGCGTTACAGCGCCCCATCTGTAGTACAGTAGATGTAATGTGTGAGTGTAGAGCGTTACGGCGCTCCGCCTGTAGTACTGTAGATGTAATGTGTGAGTATAGAGCGTTACAGCGCTCCATCTGTAGTACTGTAGATGTAATGTGTGAGTATAGAGCGTTACGGCGCTCCGCCTGTAGTACAGTAGATGTAATGTGTAGTATAGAGCGTTACAGCGCTCCGACTGTAGTACAGTAGATGTAATGTGTGAGTATAGAGCGTTACAGCGCTCCATCTGTAGTGCAGTAGATGTAATGTGTGAGTATAGAGCGTTACAGCGCTCCATCTGTAGTACAGTAGATGTAATGTGTGAGTATAGAGCGTTACAGCGCTCCATCTGTAGTACTGTAGATGTAATGCGTGAGTATAGAGCGTTACAGCGCTCCGACTGTAGTACTGTAGATGTAATGTGTGAGTATAGAGCGTTACAGCGCTCCGCCTGTAGTACAGTAGATGTAATGTGTGAGTATAGAGCGTTACAGCGCTCCGACTGTAGTACAGTAGATGTAATGTGTAGTATAGAGCGTTACAGCGCTCCGCCTGTAGTACAGTAGATGTAATGTGTGAGTATAGAGCGTTACAGCGCTCCGACTGTAGTACAGTAGATGTAATGTGTGAGTATAGAGCGTTACAGCGCTCCGACTGTAGTGCAGTAGATGTAATGTGTAGTATAGAGCGTTACAGCGCTCCGACTGTAGTACTGTAGATGTAATGTGTGAGTATAGAGCGTTACAGCGCTCCGCCTGTAGTACAGTAGATGTAATGTGTAGTATAGAGCGTTACAGCGCTCCATCTGTAGTACTGTAGATGTAATGTGTGAGTGTAGAGCGTTACAGCGCTCCGCCTGTAGTACAGTAGATGTAAAGTGTGTGTTTATGTTGAATATAATGTGTTTATTTAGAGTATGGTGTGTTGTTATTAGTATCACATGTTCATGCGCACTCTACAGCTGTGACACTGAGTGTTATTCTCCTGCAGAGCGGCTTTAGGAGGCGATTGTTCACTCCTCGTCACAGGAACATGGTGAATCATGCTGTGAGTCATGATGAGCCACCGAAACAGAAGAGCGAGAGCCGAGAGGAGTCCATCCTGGCGTTCCTCGGGATCGCGTGCACCATCCTAAATCTCCTCGTCATCATATTCGTCTACATCTACACCTCCCTGTGAGCGAGGGATTCTCTCAGCTGACACTGATAACGCAGAGTCAGAGTGGACTTTAGATTGAGATAAAATTTATTGTTGTTTTCAAATAATGCGTGACATTATGTATAAACCCTGGTTTGCATTTTTAGATTGTGATTTTTGTATATTTTAACAATTTATAAAAATTATATTGTTAAAAAAACATATTTAAAAACTGTTTTTCTTACAATTTCTAGGTGATTACAAAACTATAAATTATATACTATCTATACTATGAACCATTACATTTTCTTTTACTAATTTAATCTCAACTTAATTTCAACCAAGTGCCAAATGACCAAATGTAAAATTTAATAAGACATAATTTTCTAACAACTAAAACAAGGAAGTTGTTTATTTATTATAAAACTGTTACCCACATTCATTCTCTACGTTTAATAATCACCCCAATTTTACTGATTTACATCATTATTATTATAATAATTTGTAATAATAATTTATGACCTTTTCACCTTTATCGTTTTAGTAAAGTACTATTTTTCTGTAAATGCAATATTGCAGTAATATCGTATACAGTATTTGGTGTGTTCCATGTTACAAATGCCAAGTGGAGCCCAAATAAATTTATTTAAAAAAAATAAAATAATAATAATCTAAATAAATAAAATATTTTACAAAATGTTGTATGTGTTTTTGGCATGCTGGACTTTTTGTGTATAATTTTAACAAATAAAAAACCTGAATTTTCTGTATCGTTTCTTCTAATTTTCTATTCATCTTAATATTTAATGACAGAATTTATTTGAAATTTCTTTGAATATTTTGCATGTATGAAAGTCGGAAAAATTTTCACTTATTTTGTATGTAATGAATATAATAATAAGGAAAAAAGTAGGACTATAATAAAATAAATCCTAAAAAATCCGATAAGTTTACTCCCACAATCTGATCCACAATTTGTTTGCTTTTTCGATACGAATCGGTGCCGTCTCTACTTCACGTGAAAATAAACATTATCAGAACTTGAAAGAAACAAAATGAAGATTGAGCTAAACAAATAATAACGAATAAATGATAAAGCAGTATAAAAATGTACTTGAGTGTATACGTATATAGCGTTTTATACCGAGTTACAGTGTGTGAGAGGGCAGATTTGTTTCAGGATTTACACACACACACACACACACACATAAATATATATATATGCTGTGCAAAAGATAGATATATATATACAGTTCTGTGCAAAAGTCTTAGTCATGTGTAAAGAAATGCTGTAGAGTAAAGACGCCTTCAAAAATAATGAAAAAAAAATGTTTCTACATTTAAAAAATCCTATAAAGAGCAGTAAACAGTAATAAATGAAACAAAGTCAGTATTTAATGTGACGATCCTTCGCTTTAAATAAATAAAGCAGTATCTGAGGTGCAGTGTGTGCAGTTTTATAAGGAAATGAGCTGGAAGTGTTACTGAGCATCTTGCAGAAGCAGCCACAGTTCTTCTGGAGACTTTGACTGTCGACTCGCTTCTTATTTCTGCAGCGAAACCCAGCAGCCTTCATTATGTTTTTATCTGAAAAGTGTCTCTTATGGAATCTGCTGCTTTCTTTACTGACATACAAACATTTTTCTGTAACGTTTCATTTTGTGCCGGAAAACTAATGTTTGGAATCTAAAATGCTTTTGTGCTGAATCAATAATGTAGAAGCCAGAAAATAAACATCTATAACAAAGTTTGTACTAAAAAAAACAGGGTGCCAAGAATTTTGCACAGTACTGTATATATATATACACACACACACACACACACACACACACAGTAGGTGTTAATAAAACAGTGCGGCTGTTAATTGAAAGCTCTGCATGAATAAACACAAACGCTTAACGCTCAGGTCTGCTGATGTCTGGAGTCTGTTTCCTTCTGTTGCCTTATTTTTATTTTAGTTTTGGTTTATTTCCACACGGTTCAGCTGCACCAACCTCAGGGGGAAGTCTAAATCTAAATCTACACGGATCATAAACTGAACTTTTGATAAGACTGAGTGTAAAATTTACGCCTGGCCATGAGCAGCGTGTTGTTGTGTCTCTGGCTGTAATTTTCTATAATCATTATGCTCATTTATTGTGTTTTATTTAAGAATTGCGACACAGGACTGTTAATCAACCATTTTTAATTCTTATGTTTCATTCAAACGCCAATAAACACTCGCATATAACTAATAACTATAATTCATTACACTGGCTTTAGACAGATTCCAGGTTTCCAACATGTTCATTTTTTTTATTACTAAATAACAAATGTCAAATTCACTATTCAAACATAATAATAATAATAATAATAATAATAATAATAATAATAATAATAATTAAGAGAAAAGAGATAGTAATTCAGTCTTATTAAACCAGTCTCTCTTTTTCTCCCTCTAGAAGTGATAAGAAAAAAGTAAAAAGAATAAAAGTTAATAAGAAAAAAAAATCGCAGCTTGTCGTGTTACTGAGAAACTGCAAAGCGTGACTGAAAGCCAACTGGAGCAAAAAATCAGCTGACAGAAGAATGATTAAAGACCCAGAGTCACTAGAGAAGAGTGATGTAGACAGTGGAAGAAGAGAACGAGGGAATATTAGAATTTTATTGGAACATTTCATTAATAAAATAATAAAATATTCCAGTAAAATGGTGGAACTTCAGCACAGATGAGATGTTACAGTTTTCAGTGTGACTGCGACCCGAGGATGAGTTTACAGTACAGAGTCAGACTGTTGATGTGATCATGATCTACGTGATTATAACGTGGTTATATAACGAGGTTAGAAGACGTATGACTTCACTGCTTCGGTTTGAGAGAGCAAATGTTCAGAGCTGCTGCTGCATCTGAAGTGTCTTCAACATGCTGAAGGTTTCAGAGCAGAACCTTAAGGTCCAGTCACAGGAAAGTGACATTCAGTATCATGGCATTTACAGTGATCGACTGTTTTATGTCAAAGACTCACAGTGGGAGGAAAAACAAGTAAATCTTTGGGTTGAGATTTAACCTTGTTGGGAATTTACATCATCAACCAGTAACACAACTGGGCTGAATTCTGAAGCCTTTACAACCTGATTATCAACAATCTCAACTTCCTTTTCTGTCCATGGTGAGGAAGTTGAGATTGTTGCAGATTACAAATACCCAGGAGTCCATATAGACAACAAACCGGACTGGACATCAAACTCAGCAGCACTCTTCAGGAAAGGCCAGAGCAGGCTGTGTTTTCTGAGGAGGCTCAGGGCTTTTAATGTCTGCAACACCATGCTGCAGATGTTCTAGGAGTCACAGTATGTTACAAACCACACAAACTATTTTTAACATTTCAAAGTCACTTAGCAAGGCGGGTACACTACCAAGTTGCTAGTGAACTCACAATTCAGTAAAATTAGCTGTGAATCATGGGAGAGAGAGATGAAAATGGCTGAAAATACACTTAACTTACTTCCTGATTCATTGTTCATATAATTTTCCGTTCGGATTGGAATATTTACTCCAGATGCTCATATTCAGAACACCATACTCAAACACCAAATACTACTCTCCAAGATTTAACTGGTTTGACCGAGATTTTGTAATTTAACCACAAGACACACCAGGGATGTAGAATTCACATGTAGCTCTGAAATATATGGTGACTCAATCGTTTCCTGTTGTTTGAAGCTTTTTTGTTCTGTCTGAACATTTTAGCTGTGGATGATTCTACTCTCATGGAAATGAGGAAACACTGCAACTGAGTGAGGCTCAGGTCTTTCAATGTCTGCAACACCATGCTGCAGATGTTCTAGGAGTCTGTGGTGTCTAGTGTCATCTTCTATGCAGTGGTCTGCTGGGGAAGTAGCATGAAGGTGGCAGAGAGAAATAAACTGGACAAGCTAGTGAGGAGGGCTGGCTCTGTACTCGGCATGGAGCTGGACCCTGTTCACGTTGTGGCTGAGAGAAGGATGTTGTTAAAACTCCACTCAATCCTGGACAACCCTTCTCACCCACTACACAGCGTGCTGGTGGACCAGAGGAGCACTTTCAGCCAGAGACTGATCACTGCCAAGTGTTCCACTGAGCGCTTCAGAAGATCCTTCATCCCTGTGGCCATCAAGCTGGACAACTCCTCTCTATAAGTGCTGGGACTTTCATGTTAATGCATACGCAATACATGTTCAATTCATGTGCAATAAGGGACTTTCATGTGCAATACAAATTTAGGTATATATATTTATAAAATAGGTATATATTTATTTTATTTTCTTCTTTCTTTCTTTCTTTTTGAGAGCAATTTTAACATGGCAAAGCAATTTCCCCCTGGGATTAATAAAGTTCTTTGAATCTCGAATCTTGAATTTTAAATTATTCCACAAAAAGCACTGTTTTATATTTGTGTGTTGTTTAAACTCTTCTTTACTGTGAGTTAGCGCTCTCTTGTTTGCGCTTTGTGTAGACGTAGCGCAGAGTTTTAGTGTGATTATTCTCTCAGACCTTGAACTATTTGTCCTGTGGACGTTTTTCAGAGAGATTATAACACACTTCTGGGTAAAAAACATCACCCAAATTCTGTAAAATGTAAATTTTGATGAAGGACGAACTCCAAACAGAAAGCAGACGAGGACTTTGTGATTAATTACAGGTCAGATGACTCCAGAGACGCAGGAGTGAACTCTCTGATAACACACTGATCACATGACCTGATATTCCACTGAGTAAAACACACAGTTAAAGAAAAAACTCCACAGATAAGACAAGGTTT
>NC_069728.1:21319828-21398565 GCF_027358585.1 Pangasianodon hypophthalmus
TGTTTAGATGTTATACTGTGCAGTAAGACTAACGATAGTTGCCTTGAGGACAGGATAGAACTGAGCAGTTGAGGTTAAGGGCCTTGCTCAAGGACCCACCTGTGGAAGCTGGGATTTGAACTCACAACCTTCTGATCACCTTAACCACAAACACTGGACAAACCTGTCTACAGTAGTTCTCGTTATACCACAGGGTTAAATGACACTGTATCCATGAGAGTTTCTGGATGAATCCAAGGTTTTTAGTTTGCACATCTTAAAGCTCCAGTGAGAATTAAACTTGCAACCCAAGACTCTTCTTTAACCACTGAGCTAGGGAGCCTTAACCTTAAGTTCCACATTGAGCTCCAAATGACTCCAGAAGAGGCAAGAACCACTCAAGGTCACACAACAAGTTGGGGAAGTCAACAATGAGGTAAACAAACAGATAGAAGCATTCAGTTCTTCAAATTTTACAACAACAATCTCCTACGATGAAATGAAATTCTTTTCTTCACATATCCAGGTTAGTTGCGTCAGGGTGCAGGGTCAGTCATGAGATGGCATCCCTAGAGAAGATGGGTTTAAGGGTCTTGATCAAGGGACCAACAGTGGCAGCTTGGCTCTGATCAGTAACCCAGTATCTTAACCACTGAGCCACAACTCAGAGGGAAGGCAGAAAGGAGTTCCTCTGCCAAAGGAGGAAGTAGGTCTGGAGGTGAACAAAAGTGTCTCAATCCACCCGAACCTCATATGGAGATCTCTTCTCCTCTCCTTGTCCCAGAGAGCAGAGTTTGCCTGGTTGCAAACAGAGTTATATGTTGAATTGTTGCCTCTTCCTGGTCCCACATAGAGACACCCCCACTGTGGTTCTGCAGAGCCCTCCTAGCATTTACCTAAACACAAAAAAACCCAATTATTTTGGGAGGAGCTCAGGCCATGCTTGGCATTGGGGTTATCATGGATGCACAGTGAATGGCAGCCAGTAGTCTTTGCACCCAAGAAGGATGGGGCTCCTCTGTTACTGCATAGACTTTAGAAAAGTTAATGTCGAAATTTAATGTATATTCAATACCACACATTGAGAAACTGCTTGATTGGTTAGATATGTCCTTACTTTTAATAGATGCCTAAGGTATCTTGGCAGACTGCCTTGTCCACCATGTCCACAAAAGATGTCCTTTTCCGCTCTGTTAGGGGTATACAAATATATCACGCTTCCTTTCAGTTTGTTTAAGGCTCCCACCATGTTCCAAAGCCTCATGGACAGAATCCTTCACCCTCAGGGCATGCATACATGGATGATATAATTATATAATTATTAATAGCAATGATTGGCAGTGGCTCATGCAGCATTTGAGATTGGTCCTGAGATTCTTGAGGTACTGCGACTCATGGCAGAAGTGTGCAGGTGGATGGGTGGAAGCACAATATCTGTCTTCGCACTTGGGATATGGACAGGTGCATCTCCACATTGATGAGTCATTAATTGATAATTGATTACATCAGTAACTGGGCGCTGATGGACACCCAAGTCCAAAAGGAGGGGAAGTAGTGTTGTGTTTGGTGGACATTATCACTGGTTTGTGCCTCATTATTTGGGGCATCAACAGCCTTGACTGACTTCACTGAAAGGAAGCAGCAGATCCAGAATTGTGCCAGAGGACTTCACCCAGGTAAAATCTGCTCTTTGTGGAAGACTGCTCTTTCATTCCTTGCAAGAGAGTTTCTCTTTCAGAGAAGGTCCCAAGTGGAACCTATGTAAACAAGCTAGGAACCATAACCATCCAAAGACCCCTTGAGAAACCCTTGTTCTGAGAGTGTGTGTATACAGCATGTTCTCTTTTCTCTCTCTCCTCACCTTGCTCTGTCTCTCTCTCTCTCTCTCTCCATCTTGTTATCCCTCACCCCCTCCCCGTCTCCATCTGTCTCTCTGAATCTCTTTATCTTTCACCCTCCACCCCTCCCCCGTTCTCTCTCTCGCTCTCTCTCTCTCTCTCCTCTCTCTCTCTCTCTCTTGTTCCCTCCTCGCTGTTCTGTGTTGTTGATCTGCATCATGGCTCTGTTGCTTCTCATCCTCCGTTAATCACAGCTTTATCTCTCTGTTATCGGACTTGATCTCTCCATCTCTTCCTCTTTTACCTGTTGGCTTCTGCTCTCTCTGTTCATCATGGATCTGTCCTTCATGGCAGCGCAGGTAACTAGCATGATGTCTTTATTCTGGTATATTTACACTAAAGCTCACATGTAAACGCTAACAGAGAGCTAATTGAAAATAACTTCATATCTGATCTACATTTCATGTAAAAATGAGATGAGTCTGAACAACGGTTTGCTCGTGACAGCAGGAATATAGACAAACCGAGAAACTCTGAGTAACTCAGATTTAGATTCAGTTTAAAGATTCAAGAGTTATTGTCATTGTCTTGGACAACATAATTACAGTTATGCTTCAAACGGTGCACCTTAATATATGTGTGTGTGTGTGTGTGTGTGTGTGTACCTCGCTGTTATTTAATAATTATACATTTTTTATCATAATAAAATTTCAAGGTTCAAGGTTCAAGGTTCATTTATTTGTCATTCAACATGTTAAAAACATGAAAGAACGAAAACAGTTTCCCAGGTCCTGCGTTAAATGATTATAAAAAAGATAATAATAAATAAATAATAAATAACATAAATAATGCTTTGTTTTAGCTGGGTATTGCATAGATGTAATAATAATAATAATAATAATAATAATAATAATAATAATAATAATAATCAGCATCACAAACCATTTGTATAATCTGGTTCTGAAGGTAGCCATAAAAAAAAAAAAAAAAAAAAAGCAGCTTTGTTCCAAGCATTTATTCATCTTCTTATTTATGAATAAATAAGAGACTTGATGATGTAAGCATTGTGGGCGTGGCTAGTGAAATGTCTGGCCAGGTTTAGAGAAACCAGGTGAAGGTTTTTACCTCAGATTAATAAATAATCTCTCTCTGAAGTCTGTCTATCATCAGGCCTCAACATGCTGAACCCGGGATTGTGTTTCCTGCTTATTAATTAGGGAATAAATCTTAATTAACTAGTTGATTATTTTTTTGATTATTAATTAACTAGTTGATTAACAGTGTGCCTGTTTTAGTCTCTTATACCACAGCAATTTACAAACAGTAATTGTTTTTATTTCTTAATGATGGCACACTGTAGGTTTTATCCATTTATAGTTACATTTCATGTGTAGAAGGTCCACACATCAAGTTAGTTCCAGTTCTCACTTACGTTATAGCAGCTATAGATATATAAAGTCTTTCCCTCACCAGAGCCTCTGTTTTTCTCTCACTTGAAGTTAGAAAGACATGTAAAATGTTCCTGAGAAACCACAAAGAAGCGTAAACTCGTCTGTCCTGAAGATGTCGGAAAAACTTAAAGTCACAAAGCACGTGAACGTTAATGACATCAGTGCAGCACAGCGACTTGTTGCCATGGCAGCAGAACAGAGAGAGTCCTTAAGGAGAAGAAGAACTTGTATCGTATTGCATTTACTGTTCTGTGTGATAAAGACATAAATACATATTTAACACCAGCTGCAGAACAGTGTGTGTCTGTGACGTGATGGAAACCATGGAGACTGTTACAGCTCTCTACAGCTCTCTACTGGTCTCTACTGGTCTCTACTGGCTCTACAGCTCTCTACTGGTCTCTACTGGTCTCTACTGGTCTCTACAGCTCTCTACTGGTCTCTACTGGTCTCTACTGGTCTCTACAGCTCTCTACTGGTCTCTACTGGTCTCTACTGGTTCCAGCTGCATTTGTGATGGTTTTGTGTAGGACGCTGGAAAAGTTCCTCGGAGATAATTAAGGTTCTGTACTTCCTAAACGGTTCCACTTGTAGCCCTTTCTGATACAAAAACTCTCGCTGTAGGGTTCTTGGTAGAGTTTCATTTTATTTATTATATATTTTCAGTTCTATAAATCATTCTATTCCTAAGGGTGTATTTACTTTTTTAATTTAATGCATGAAATGTGTTTTATAAATAAGGTTTCTGTGTAGAACCCTACAACAGAGGTCTAATTTATAGAAGTAGAACCCATTTACCAACTTAAACATCATTCACCATCAAACGAATCTTTGTGGAACCTTTTTATCTGACAGTAAAGGTGTTTCCAATGCTTTACAAGGTAATAGTAATAGTTTCTGATGGATTGTAGTGGTTTATAATGGTTGTGATGGTTTGTAATGGTTTATAATAATTTATAACGGTTTATAATGGTTGGGATGGTCTGTAATGGTTTGTCATGGTTTGTGGTGATTTGTAATGGTTTATTAATAGTTTGTAATGGTTTGTGATGGTTTATAATAATTTATAATGGTTTATAATAGTTTGTAATGGTTTAGAATGGTTTGCGATGGTTTGGGATGGTCTGTAATGGTCTGTAATGGTTTGTAATGATTTGTGATGATTTGTGATGGTTTATAATGGTTTGTAATGGTTTATAATGTTTGTGATGATCTGTAATGGTTTGTAATGGTTATAATGGTTTGTAATGGTTTGTAATGATTTGTGATGATTTGTGATGGTTGATAATGGTTTGTAATGGTTTATAATGGTTTGTGATGATCTGTAATGGTTTGTGATGATTTGTGATGGTTTGTAATGGTTTATAATGGTTTGTGATGATCTGTAATGGTTTGTAATGGTTTGTAATGGTTTATGATGGTAGTCTGTGGATTGATATCAATATAAAAGGTCCTAACCCTGTAACAGGTGATGTTTGATGGTTGAGGTCTGCTGTGATTCAGCAGGAGTCTGATGGTGAGCATCTGGTAATAACCTGTGCTTTAATGGACCTAATGGACTTCTGTGCTATTAATCCATTAAAATTCATACAGTTAATGTAACTTACAGTCTGATTCTGTAACTGATCCTGATGGGAAAAGGTTTTACTGGAAACCATTAGAGCAATTCCCATTAAGAAGTAAAACAATATCTCAGATTTTTTCCCAGCTATTATATTTCTCCTTTAATGTGGATAATTTCCTTTTATTTATTTATTTATTTATTTTCTGCTAATTTGGTCACATGAGCTCGGTTTTATGGTATCATGACAATTTTCATTAATAAATTATTAATCTCTATGCAAAAAAAGTCCAATTTTATTCTCTGTAATCAGTATAAAACATGTGTTAGATTTTACACATATTATTATACGCATGTTTAAAGTTTTAGTACAGATTCATTTTGAATCTGATGTGTCGTATTTCCTAAATATTTGGGTTTTAGCCTTTCTGAGCACATATAGTATGCAAAAATATGCAAATTTATACAAATGAGCTTGGGCACTGTAGGATTTTCTGGAAAATGTGTTGCCAAACAAGTTACAACAAACAAATAAATAATTATTGTGCTATATATAATAATATATAAATGATAAATAAATGATAAATTTTTTATATAATAGTTAATATTATAATATCTTTACTTTCTTCTGTCAGTGAAACAGTTGTATATCAGACTAACGGTTATTTAGAAGATTCCCCTTCCTACAGAGAGAGAGGTGTGTGTGTGTGTGTGTGTGTGACAGCAACAGCTGCTTCGCATATCAATCATTCAATATTAATTAAGGCTTGTTATCATGCTGAGCTTCTTCTCACAAACCTGAACTGCTGAATTCAACCTGAAAAACACGCTATTGTACACGCTATTGTACACAGCCATGTGACCCGTCACTCAAGCGCAATGTGGGCGAGCTCCAGTAAAATAACCTTAAACTGCTTTTAATTTATTGGATGAATTTATTGTGACCCAAATCATGATGCCGTGATGTGATGAGAAAAGCTTTAAGCAGCCAAACTCTGCTTTAGCCTCCATTTACATAAAAAATTAGATTTCTAATAAATTTCTAGTGTTGATGATGTGTTTCTATTGGATCCTAGTTGTTTTAATGTGTTTCTCATGGATTCTAATGGATTCTACTGTGTTTCTCATTCCTAATGGGTTTTAATGTGGTTCTGATCATTCTAATGGGTTTTAATGTGGTTCTGATCATTCCTAACAGTTTTAATGTGTTTCTAGTGGATCCTAATGTGGTTCTGATCATTCCTATGGGTTTTAATGTGGTTCTGATCATTCCTAATGGGTTTCTGACTGGTTCTGATCATTCCTAATGGGTTTTAATGTGGTTCTGATCATTCCTAACAGGTTTTAATGTGTTTCTAGTGGATCCTAATGTGGTTCTGATCACTCCTAATGGGTTTTAATGTGGTTCTGATCATTCCTAATGGGTTTTAATGTGTTTCTGATCATTCCTAACAGGTTTTAATGTGTTTCTAATGGATCCTAATGTGTTTCTGATCATTCCTAATGGGTTTTAATGTATTTCTGATTGTTCCTATGGGTTTTTAGTTTGACTCTGATGGTTCTGAATGTCATGCAGCAGGAATTGACGCAATTGCAGGTAACTGAAGTTAATTGAAAATGCAGACAGACAAATCTGAAAGATTAGGCCAAACCGTAATCAAAAAACAGACAACGGTCAGGGGATCAACAAACACCATGATCTAGGCAACACTATGGGCAAAAACCAGAGCGCAAAAAGTCTTCTTAACACCAGGTACAGGACACTGAGCGTATACTTCACAATGACCCGGTGACGTCCTTATATACTGCGTGTGTGTGATTGAGTCCAGGTGTGTGTAATCAGAATGTTGTATTCTGGGAGTTGTAGTTGGACACCAGTTCCAACGTTGATGTGATGCCTAATAGATATTAATATTTTTTGTAATGGTTCCCAATGGGTTTAATGTGTTTCTAATGGTTCCTATGTAGCTCTGTAGTTAGGAATGTGTGGTTCCTAATAGTTCCTAAAAGGTGTAAATATATTTCTAATGGTTCCTAGTGGATTTAAAGTGTTTCTGATGGTCTCTATTTGGGTTTTTTTTTATGTTTGTGATGGTTCCTAATCATAGTGTAATGGATTGAGTACTTCCTAATGGTTCCTAAAGGTTTTAGTGTGTTTCTGATGGCCTGTACTGCTAGTTTAATCGAATGTGTGGTTCCCATTGGTTCCTTTTGGTTTATCTAATTCATGAAAGAAGTTCCTATTGGGTTCTGGTTGTGTATTTGTAACCAGAAGATGTGTCTAATGGATTGTAGGGTTAAAACTGATTTCACAGCTCATATAAACAACTAATTTTCAGTCTTTTGAAAATCACAGCCTTTCAATTTCTCATATTTTGCTCCCCATTTTCCTTATATGGTCATTGTTTCCTGTTCTCACTTCCCTGTTTCCATGGTAGTTAATTATTCTCACTTGACATACTGGTCTGTTTAACCCCTTTAGTGTTTCCTGTGTTTGTGTTTCATGGTTATAGATCCATTAGAGTATTTTTATGACTATTTTGTCTGTTTCTTTGACTGTTTTTTTCATCCATCTGTGAATAAACCTCGTTTATTGCTCTTTATCCTGCAGTTCGTCTCTGTTCAGTTTGTGAAAGTCTGACACTGGATGCGTCTCAGCCGAGGGGAATTTACACACGTTTGCTTGCAGTGTTGCGACGGTTAACGAGGCTTAGCTCAGAGTCGAATCTTAACGAGCTGCTCTTCCTCATTAAATTACTTTTCCTTCACCCTGATATCACCATCATCCATCATCCTGAATCTCGATCATGATTTCTCGACATCATTACACACACACACACACACACACACACACACATACACATACACACACAGCAACAACAACAACACTATTCTTTACAAACTGAACTGTCAACATTCAGATCTTTACAGTTCTTAATACATAACATCTAAAACACAAAGACTAAATCACATGTCAGTGTCGCAAAACGTAAACTTCATAACAAGCAGCTCAAATAAACACCAGACGTCAAAGTTCCTCACGTACCTCCTCATTACATCAATATTCACAACATGAATTTCACACTTTCTCCACTTTTAACTTCCATAGAGAAAAAAAGAAAGAAATCCGGCATCATTTTACACTTCATGTAACTAGAACTGTCAAATAATAATAAAAAACATCTTAAATAAAAGCTCATTTGTTCATTTTTTCTCATTTTTTTCTCCACTTTTTCATTATGAGCAAAACACACAACTTCACATTGTTTCACACATTTTTACACACAGTGCAGGTGTTTTTATTGTCACTTGTGATTTTTACACGTAATTTTTTTTCACCTGATTTTTCAATTCAATTGAATTCAATTTTATTTTATTTGTATAGTGCTTTTAACAGTGGACATTGTCACAAAGCAGCTTTACAGAAATAAATGGATATTTAAACATGATTCATTTATTTTCATATGTATTTTTATACATGATCCATTTCCTTTCGTACATGATTTCTTTTTGTGATTTATTTATTTTCATATGTTTTTCACACATAATTTCTTTATTTTCACATGCACTTTTTTAATGTGATTTGTTTTTACACGTGCTTCCTTTATTTTCTCATGTGATCACACTTTTTTAACATGATGTCGCGTGTCTTTTCTTGAGCTCGCAAGCAATTTCAGGGCACAACATGCTGAAACACAACTTCACATGTTCTTCACATGTAATCACATTTCACTCACATAATCACATAACGGATGTGATTTATCACTAGAGGTGTTATTTAAAAAAAAAAAAAAAAAGAGATAATGAAGCTTCTGTCTTGACATTGTTACTTATTTTAAGATTAAAACTTTTATTTTATTTTATTAGCAGATCATTTTACTTATATCAAGCATTTATTTCTATAAAGAAGTACATTACCTTCTAATAGAATACAAATAATTTTAAGCTTGAAATTAGTAAAAAAAATGTTGAGAAATATGTTTAATAATCTTGTAATATCCTAATGGGCGAGAAATGAACACAAACACACACACACACACACACACACTCAGTCTCACACACACTCACACACACTCAGTCTCACACACACACACACACACACACTCACACACACTTACACACACTCAGTCTCACACACACAATAATCTCTTCTCCCTCGTTTCACATCACCAGCAGTTAAAATAAACACTGATTCATCTGCTTTTTCTTTTACTGACTTTTTGGGAATTTGCAGCTAGTGTGGTGTGTTGGAGCTTTATGTGGATTCTTGGTGGCATAAAACTGTAAAACTGAGCTAAATATTAGCAAAGATGCTCTAGAAAAAAACAAAAAGACTCTGAAACATGAGAAGTCTTTGCGTACGCTACGCGTGTTTATTGTTTCTAGAGATATGCAGATGATATGTTTAAAATAGTTTTAGGCTTTAAAACAATAAATATTACAAAAATCTCTTATTTCTGTATTTCATCATTTCAGATTCATTTTGGGGCAAAAATTAACGAAGGATTCTGAATGATCTGGTTGTGTATCAGTGATCACTGAGTAGATTCCAGATTATAAGTCTTATTGTGGTATAATTTTATAATCTAATATCATCTATAAGTAAATATAAATAATCTAAAAGCTGATTTTCTAACTTTTTTGTAATCAGAGGTCATTCCTCACATACGGAATTGTGAGGTAATGCAACCTGCAATGCTCTGAAAATACTCTGAGAATAAGAACTTAATTTAATACGTGAACTGTTTATTATTAAATGATAATTATTTTAACCTATAAAATATAACACTTTATCTATATTAACAGTTTGTACAGACTTTAAAGAGCTTAAATTCACTGTAATTCACTGGCTGTAGTTTTAAATTATGTTTGTGTTAGAACAGAATTTTATAAAATACGTATTACATTAATGACTCTCCATATTTCTGTGTTGATTTTATAAACGTTTCCTCCGACGCTGACGTTAAAACTCAACACAGAACGCAGAGTCACTCGCTTTTCTGACATTTTATCAGCGGATAAACACCAGCTGTTTTTTCTTCGTTTATTTGTTTCGGCGTGAGAGCAGAGTAATCCTGTAGCTGAGTTTCTATTCGTTTGTTTGCTTTGGATGCACATCATGAAATCTCACATCAATACGACGATGACGAGCATTAACTCAGTTTAATTAGTTCATTAAGGCACTGATTACTTCTATTGATTTCTCAGTTAGTTGAATAACTGTGTCTAAAACAGAGGCGTGTCTCAGTTACACACGATTCTAACCTTGAATTTAAGCGCATGTTTCCTGCGTGGTATTTTCCATGTACAGTCAGCATTTTCTATCCCTGATTTTTTTATTTAAAGCTGAGTGCTTGTGTTCGAGGCAGTGGTCTAGACCTTGTTGTAAAACCCTGTCTCTAACGCTTCTACTAAAGCAAACCTGGCAACCTTAATGCACTTAAGCACCTGCGTAACCTGAATACGAGGAACTTTCCCCATGTAAATACTGACATAACTTTTGGACTTAATACGGCCCTTAATGCTTAATATAGTACAGAGAAAACTAATTAAAGTGATTAATATTATTTTATAAAAACTGATAAACCAGATAACAGCGGCTTTGTCTCGGAAAAAGAGAAGTTTAAACGTCTGCTACAGTAAAATCTAACAGTGTGGAATGTGGAGAGTTGGAACACTTGTTGGAAATTGCTGTAAAGGTCTCGGTATTTCCTGTACCGCGTGGGTTTTTAAACAAACTTGACATGACGGATGATATCGAATTGCACTTTGAATGTTTTGGATTTGAGAAATAAATTTGTTGCGTAAGCAGTGTGTTTATCATTTTTCTCATTTGGCAAAGTTTTTTTTTTTTTCCCACAAATGAGTCAGGACACAGTCCAAGCGCTCGGCTAAGGTGAAAGATTCTGCTGAAGAGCAGCTCTGGGACGTGACCCCACAACCTCCTGGTCACTGGACTGGAACTGGAACAGCTGCTGCACTGACCATATGTCATATTTAGGAGGTTCTGAATTCAGACTTAGAGCTTCAACGAAACCTTTTCTGTATCCTAAAATCTGCTAGTGGTTGCCATAGCAATTCTGTGTGTGTGTGTGTGTGTGTGTGTAATGAAGGCAAGTCCCAAGGCTCAGAATGTCTGATATTTTTAGAGTGATGTGACTTAGTGTTTCAGGGTATGTTCAAATTGTCAGACATTCTACTGCCCCATCAGACTCACTACTGCCCCATCAGACTCACTACTGCCCCATCAGACATTCTACTGCCCCATCAGACTCACTACTGCCCCATCAGACATTCTACTGCCCCATCAGACTCACTACTGCCCCATCAGACATTCTACTGCCCCATCAGACATTCTACTGCCCCATCAGAGTCACTACTGCTCCATCAGAGTCAATATTGCCTCATCAGATGCATTCCTGCCTCATCAGACTCACTACTGCCCCATCAGACTCACTACTGCCTCATCAAATTCACTACTGCCCCATCAGCCTCACTACTGCCCCATCAGACTCACTACTGCCTCATCAGCCTCACTACTGCCCCATCAGACTCACTACTGCCCCATCAGACTCACTACTGCCTCATCAAATTCACTACTGCCCCATCAGACTCACTACTGCCCCATCAGACTCACTACTGCCTCATCAGACTCACTACTGCCTCTTCAGCCTCACTACTGCCCCATCAGACTCACTACTGCCTCTTCAGACTCACTACTGCCTCATCAGACTCACTACTGCCCCATCAGACTCACTACTGCCCCATCAGACTCACTACTGCCTCATCAGACTCACTACTGCCCCATCAGACTCACTACTGCCCCATCAGACTCACTACTGCCTCATCAGACTCACTACTGCCTCATCAGCCTCACTACTGCCTCATCAGACTCACTACTGCCCCATCAGCCTCACTACTGCCCCATCAGACTCACTACTGCCTCTTCAGACTCACTACTGCCTCATCAGACTCACTACTGCCTCTTCAGCCTCACTACTGCCCCATCAGCCTCACTACTGCCTCTTCAGACTCACTACTGCCTCTTCAGACTCACTACTGCCCCATCAGACTCACTACTGCCTCATCAGACTCACTACTGCCTCATCAGCCTCACTACTGCCCCATCAGCCTCACTACTGCCTCATCAGACTCACTACTTCCCCATCAGATTCATTATTGCCTCATCAAATTCACTACTGCCTCATCAGACTCACTACTGCCCAATCAGACTCACTACTGCCTCATCAAATTCACTACTGCCCTATCAGCCTCACTACTGCCTCATCAGCCTCATTACTGCCTCATCAGCCTCACTACTGCCCCATCAGCCTCATTACTGCCCCATCAGCCTCACTACTGCCTCATCAGACTCACTACTGCCCCATCAGACTCACTACTGCCTCATCAGACTCACTACTGCCTCATCAGCCTCACTACTGCCCCATCAGCCTCATTACTGCCTCATCAGCCTCACTACTGCCCCATCAGCCTCATTACTGCCTCATCAGCCTCACTACTGCCTCTCCAGACTCTGACGGTGCAGTAGTGTGTCTGACGAGTGTCTATTTTCATTACGTTTAAGTTTGATAAAGTGTATTTATTTGTATAAAGTGTATTTATTTGTATAAAGTGTATTTATTTGTATAAGTTTAGTTTCATGCTTAATTGCCTCATAAATTCATCAGACTGACAGGGAAAGTGTTTATACTGATAACCTGAACATCCTCTCTTTACTTCTCTCACAGCTCTTATTTCTTTTCCTTCCTGGAGCGTATAAATCACAGGAAGTGACAGACTCTAATTCATCACCACCAGGACAAACTCATCTGTTTACACCACACACACACACACACACACCTCAGCACTGTGCTCTCAGAATAACGATGAGGCTCAGAGAGAATGAATGTCATCGCTCTGGAATAGAGGAATAATCACATTCGCCATCCAGCAGGGATCAGCGCTGACATTAGCATTAGCGGGTTAAAGAGCTCAGAGTGACGGATTTAACATTTACTCCGTCTAATGTATTCCGTCTGAGAATCATACGGATGGCGTGAACATCCTGCGTGGAATGAGATGAGCGTCTGGAACAAAAACATTGCAACATTAGTGAAAAATTACAAAGCACTTTTTCAAAAGATTAGGAGTTTTATTTATTAAAAGGCACATCATACTTTTTCCCCACTTACAGTTAGATGTAATGCTGTGGAATGCCAGTGAAAAGAGTTAGTTCCTGTTGTCGCTTACGTTATAGCAGCTATAAACACTCGTTCCCTCACCAGCCTCTTTATTCTCTCTCTTCAAGTTAATAAGATGAGAAAAATCGCAGCTTGTTCCGCATGTTACTGAGAAACTGCAAAGAAGCGTAAACTCCTCTGTCCTGAAGATGTCGGAAAACTTACAGTTCCAGCTTTACCTCTGACTGTTACAAAGCGCTGACACTGGAGACTCCTTCCATACATGTTACATAAACATCTCCTTAATTTAAGAAAACTTCACCATATCAACAATTACACAAATTTTCTTTTTAATCAGTTTATTATCGGTGGAGCGTGCGCTGTACACGTCCACTGTCCACGTGCACTACTGTCTGTTATAGAAAACTAATCAACACTTTCTGACCAATCAGAGTCCAGAACTCAACAGTGCTGATGTAAGACAGTGTAATACATCCTGTCATCATATTCTTATTATCACAGTCACAACCAGCGGGCAATAACACACAAAAAGCCAAAAGCTTCACCCTCCACACACACACACACACACACACACACACACACACACACATACAAGAAACATAATCAGTCTGTATTATAAAGAATCACAACTTTATTCTCTACTCTAACGCTCAAGCTCCGCCTACAGGGTGGATTTTTCATTCTTTAGTCTTGAGCTCGGTGTTCATGTCCAGGGAGAATAATTCGTGTTAAATCATAACGTGAAGCGATCGTCTGTGTGTAAAAATCAGATTCTGACATCATTGCATTCTCCGATGATGTAAAAGCTTCGTGATTCATCCCTGACCTCTTCATCCCTCGTTCTCAGATCCCTGTAATGACGGGCGCCTTCATGGACTCGTCTCCGAACGACGACTACAGCACGGATCACTCGCTCTTCAACTCCTCGGCCAGCGTCGCTCTTCACCAGCAGGAGGCGCCGCAGCGGGTTTCCCGCGATGCCATCTGGCTCTGGATCGCCATTTCTGCCACCATCGCGAACATCGTGGTGGTCGGAGTCGTCTACGCCTGCACCTTCTGAACTTACGAACTTTGGGAAATAAACGTAGGTTCACGCTAGACAACTTAACCCCTGATTTTTTTCCTCTTTCTCTCTCTGTCATGTTTCCAGATTCATCTGCTAATTCTTTTCTCGTTGCTATGAAGAAGTTTAATATACCTTTTTTTTTAACAGTTATCACGCTTTAGATGGCAGGCTTTCAGACAGAAGTACTTTACTGCAGTAGTGAGTTCGGCTACATAAAGAAAGCAAACTTCTTAACCCTCTGAAATTTTTACTTTTCAGACCTGTAGAGCAACAGACTGCGGATTTATTCTGGATTCAAATCATAAAACTAGTCAGTAATCACTTTAATCACATGAGGTGTTCAGGTGAAGCTAATCCAGATCCCGTTTACATTTCATTCGTCTCGTATCTGGATTATATTCTGATCAGTTTTTAACAACATGCGTTTACACTCGTAATCAAACACGTCACCGCTCACTCAGACTGAAACCTGATTGGTGCATTAATATGCAAATGAGATCATTACATTCATTCATTCATTCATTCATACACCACCTTCTTGTGTTGTTCCTTATGCAGTGGTTTAATGAATATGATGATTACTGCATTAACATATTGTGCTTTAAATGATCAGATTTAGATCTGATACGGATACGTTTCATAACCCTGATACTCGACACATGAAGCAACAGAGTGTAAACAAAGTCCAACTCGAATAGGACCATAAAATATACAACATTCAACACTCTTATTAAAGGTAAAGTCACTAAAATACGATTTTTATAGCAATAGTTACGTCCGTATGCTAGTATGAGAGATTCGGGAAACTCTGATTATTATTTATTAACTCTAAAGTTAATAAATAAAGACCTTTAGTATGTGCAGCGCAGCCCAAAGTGCTTTAGTACTCTAAGAGGCATCTTAAACATGTTCTCTGATTTGGTTTTACATTTATAAAGCGAATCATTTCCACGTTTACGGCACGATCGGATTCATGTAGCATATTTACAGTTACGTTTATGTTCTTCCAGCTGAAACACAAAATTCAACGCAGTTTACGGTGTATCTGATTTCTACAAATGCTTTTTCTTTTTCTTTCCTTCTTGTTGTTTTTAATTCCTAGAGCAGGGCGTGTAAGCTAAGAGATTTAACACACGAGGCACGAGGCATTGTGCTGGCTGGAATAAACTCTGTAAAATAAATTTACTTTAAAGTGCTTTACAGTAAAAAAAGAAAAAAAAGAATAATGCTTCAGAGTAAAGGAATTAGAGATGGAGCACATTCACTCACATGACACGATTTATTTGTTTGTTTGTTTGTTTGTTTGTTTTTTGAGACAGTAACTCAAATTCAAATCCTGATACAGACATATTTATTAATTTTTTTAGATAGTTTTTGGGCACGTATATATAATTTAATTATATCCATTTATTTTTCTTTTTATACTTGATATGCAGAAGTTATTGCAAATATTACACAATCCTGCACTAACATTTAGTGCTCATCATTTCAAGATTTATTTTTTTGTTTGTTTGTTTGTTTATTATTTATAAGGATAGAGTGCTGATGTGCCAAATTTAATTTACGATATTTCTTTAACATTTTAGCATTTTGTTTTTTGTTGTTGTTGTTGTTTAAAGTACTATTAAGCCTCGAGGTTATGATCGTATTTTTAATGAGTCGTAATGACGTTCTGTTCACATTTTGTGAGAAATGAAACTAATAGAAGAATAACTTGTGTAATATTTATGAATATTTTGTATATATTAGATATTTTCGACTTTAGTAGGCTAACTGTGTATGTATGTATTTTTTGAAGCTTTAAATGTATAGAATACACAGAATGCTATTTTATCTTTTTTGTCTCTGCTTGAGTTTGTTGATGAATTTTGATATATTATAGAAATTAAATCCACATTATGATCAAGTCTGTAGTGTTTATAGACTGATTTCTCCGAAATAAAGTACACAGTTACAGTATATTTCGCCGCCGCCCTGCTGGTGGCCGCCGGAACTGCAGCTGAACTCAAGGTTTAATCCGCAGCGCTGTTTTATTTGTGAGTAATTTTTCTTTTTCTCAGATTATAAACCTTTTCCAGCTACAATAAAATTTTCTGGACTCTTTACATTTTCATTTTAAGAAAGTAATGCTGTGTTATTAGCACGCGTTAATATATTTATAAAACTAGCCTGTGAGTGTGGGCTAAAACTGTTATAGCTCATAAAAAGCTAAATAGATTAATAAATCACTGTATAAAATATAATATAAAAGTATTAAATGTGTGATTATAGCACGTTAAACTCTTTAATTCTGCCTCTTACTGTACATCACAAACATCTTTAGCTTTCTGTTCTTTTGAAATTTCACTCACCCAAGACAAGGAAAAGAGATTTCATCTACATTTCCGCTAGAGGAAATGGAAATGTTTTTAGTATGTGTCTCTGAAAACTTAAACTGCCTTCACACTGTACGATTTTCAGCCTGTTGTTGCTCTCGCAGACAAAAATCTCAAAATCTGTGAATCTGTAGCTACACAGCTACAGCTACACAGCTACACAGCTACAGCTACACAGCTACACAGCTACACAGCTACAGCTACACAGCTACACAGCTACACAGCTACAGCTACACAGCTACACAGCTACAGCTACACAGCTACACAGCTACAGCTACAGCTACACAGCTACACAGCTACACAGCTACACAGCTACAGCTACACAGCTACACAGCTACACAGCTACAGCTACACAGCTACACAGCTACAGCTACACAGCTACACAGCTACAGCTACAGCTACACAGCTACACAGCTACACAGCTACAGCTACACAGCTACACAGCTACAGCTACACAGCTACAGCTACAGCTACACAGCTACACAGCTACAGCTACACAGCTACAGCTACAGCTACACAGCTACACAGCTACAGCTACAGCTACACAGCTACACAGCTACACAGCTACAGCTACACAGCTACAGCTACAGCTACACAGCTACACAGCTACAGCTACACAGCTACACAGCTACAGCTACACAGCTACAGCTACAGCTACACAGCTACACAGCTACAGCTACACAGCTACAGCTACAGCTACAGCTACACAGCTACACAGCTACAGCTACAGCTACACAGCTACAGCTACAGCTACACAGCTACAGCTACACAGCTACACAGCTACAGCTACACAGCTACACAGCTACACAGCTACAGCTACACAGCTACACAGCTACAGCTACAGCTACAGCTACACAGCTACAGCTACACAGCTACAGCTACACAGCTACACAGCTACAGCTACAGCTACACAGCTACAGCTACAGCTACACAGCTACAGCTACACAGCTACAGCTACAGCTACACAGCTACAGCTACACAGCTACACAGCTACAGCTACACAGCTACAGCTACACAGCTACAGCTACAGCTACAGCTACACAGCTACACAGCTACAGCTACAGCTACACAGCTACACAGCTACAGCTACAGCTACACAGCTACAGCTACACAGCTACACAGCTACAGCTACACAGCTACAGCTACACAGCTACACAGCTACAGCTACACAGCTACACAGCTACAGCTACAGCTACACAGCTACAGCTACACAGCTACAGCTACACAGCTACAGCTACAGCTACACAGCTACAGCTACAGCTACACAGCTACAGCTACACAGCTACAGCTACAGCTACACAGCTACAGCTACACAGCTACACAGCTACAGCTACACAGCTACAGCTACACAGCTACACAGCTACAGCTACAGCTACACAGCTACAGCTACAGCTACACAGCTACAGCTACACAGCTACACAGCTACAGCTACAGCTACACAGCTACAGCTACACAGCTACAGCTACAGCTACACAGCTACAGCTACAGCTACACAGCTACAGCTACACAGCTACACAGCTACACAGCTACACAGCTACAGCTACAGCTACACAGCTACAGCTACACAGCTACACAGCTACAGCTACACAGCTACAGCTACACAGCTACACAGCTACAGCTACAGCTACACAGCTACAGCTACAGCTACACAGCTACAGCTACACAGCTACAGCTACAGCTACACAGCTACAGCTACACAGCTACACAGCTACAGCTACAGCTACACAGCTACAGCTACACAGCTACACAGCTACAGCTACACAGCTACAGCTACAGCTACACAGCTACAGCTACACAGCTACACAGCTACAGCTACAGCTACACAGCTACAGCTACACAGCTACACAGCTACACAGCTACAGCTACACAGCTACACAGCTACAGCTACACAGCTACAGCTACAGCTACACAGCTACAGCTACACAGCTACAGCTACACAGCTACACAGCTACAGCTACAGCTACACAGCTACAGCTACAGCTACACAGCTACAGCTACACAGCTACAGCTACACAGCTACAGCTACAGCTACACAGCTACAGCTACACAGCTACACAGCTACAGCTACACAGCTACAGCTACACAGCTACACAGCTACAGCTACAGCTACACAGCTACAGCTACAGCTACACAGCTACAGCTACACAGCTACAGCTACACAGCTACACAGCTACAGCTACACAGCTACACAGCTACACAGCTACAGCTACAGCTACACAGCTACAGCTACACAGCTACACAGCTACAGCTACAGCTACACAGCTACAGCTACACAGCTACAGCTACACAGCTACAGCTACAGCTACACAGCTACACAGCTACAGCTACACAGCTACAGCTACACAGCTACAGCTACAGCTACACAGCTACAGCTACAGCTACACAGCTACAGCTACACAGCTACAGCTACAGCTACACAGCTACAGCTACACAGCTACACAGCTACACAGCTACAGCTACACAGCTACAGCTACACAGTTACAGCTACACAGCTACAGCTACAGCTACACAGCTACAGCTACACAGCTACAGCTACACAGCTACAGCTACACAGCTACAGCTACAGCTACACAGCTACAGCTACACAGCTACACAGCTACAGCTACACAGCTACAGCTACACAGCTACACAGCTACAGCTACAGCTACACAGCTACAGCTACAGCTACACAGCTACAGCTACACAGCTACAGCTACACAGCTACAGCTACAGCTACACAGCTACAGCTACACAGCTACACAGCTACAGCTACACAGCTACAGCTACACAGCTACACAGCTACAGCTACAGCTACACAGCTACAGCTACAGCTACACAGCTACAGCTACACAGCTACAGCTACACAGCTACACAGCTACAGCTACACAGCTACACAGCTACACAGCTACAGCTACAGCTACACAGCTACAGCTACACAGCTACACAGCTACAGCTACAGCTACACAGCTACAGCTACACAGCTACAGCTACACAGCTACAGCTACAGCTACACAGCTACAGCTACACAGCTACACAGCTACAGCTACACAGCTACAGCTACACAGCTACAGCTACAGCTACACAGCTACAGCTACAGCTACACAGCTACAGCTACACAGCTACAGCTACAGCTACACAGCTACAGCTACACAGCTACAGCTACACAGCTACACAGCTACACAGCTACAGCTACACAGCTACAGCTACACAGTTACAGCTACACAGCTACAGCTACAGCTACACAGCTACAGCTACACAGCTACAGCTACACAGCTACAGCTACAGCTACACAGCTACAGCTACACAGCTACACAGCTACAGCTACACAGCTACAGCTACACAGCTACACAGCTACAGCTACAGCTACACAGCTACAGCTACAGCTACACAGCTACAGCTACACAGCTACAGCTACAGCTACACAGCTACAGCTACACAGCTACAGCTACACAGCTACACAGCTACACAGCTACAGCTACACAGCTACAGCTACACAGTTACAGCTACACAGCTACAGCTACAGCTACACAGCTACAGCTACACAGTTACAGCTACACAGCTACAGCTACACAGCTACACAGCTACAGCTACAGCTACACAGCTACAGCTACACAGCTACAGCTACACAGCTACACAGCTACAGCTACAGCTACAGCTACACAGCTACAGCTACACAGCTACAGCTACACAGCTACACAGCTACAGCTACAGCTACAGCTACACAGCTACACAGCTACAGCTACAGCTACACAGCTACAGCTACACAGCTACAGATACAGCTACACAGCTACACAGCTACAGCTACACAGCTACACAGCTACAGCTACACAGCTACAGATACAGCTACAGCTACACAGCTACAGCTACAGCTACACAGCTACAGCTACAGCTACACAGCTACAGCTACACAGCTACAGCTACACAGCTACACAGCTACAGCTACGATAGCGTTGATAGAGAAACGTAAAGGAAATGGACAGAAAACTATCTCCTCGAGCTCACTGTGAAGAGTGTGTATGTTTACGCGAAGCCGTTTTCAGCACCAGCTGATTTCCGGATCGCGCTGATTGAAGACGTGAGCAGAACGTAGTCGTGTTCTTTAATCGCAGGTCCATCGTTAGAGGAGCTTCATCGTATAATCAGACACGGAGACACGTGATAACACACTTTAATGTCAAATTCAATCAAATTCAAATTTTACGTGTCACATGTATAACCATACACAGTACGACAGTGAAATGCTTTATACAACTGTTTCAATATAGAAAAGAAAATATAGAAAAATATTAAATATAAAGAAAAATATTAAATATAAGAAAAATATATGCATAAAAAATATATGAAGGGATTTAAAATATAGTGTATAAGAATATATATATATGGATTGTACAGGATCTGATGAGGAATCATCTTAAATAAGCTGTTAATATGAATGTAAACTGAAAACAGTAATTATTTAGGGTCCAAATCAGGACGAACCAAACACACACCAGTAACACTGTGTTTTTTTAGAGAAGATGTTCAGGGTCTTTAGCGTGTGTGAGAGAAACGAGGTGGGATTCTGGGTCAGTGATGTGATGATGAAGGAGATGAAGGAGGATGTGGTGTGTAAATGTCACGGAGCTGCTGTGTGATGAGACAGAAGGCTGCTGCAGGACGTCTCGCCGCTGCACCGTCGCTTTGTGTCTCTACAGGCTTCAGACAATGTGCTCGGCCTTGTAATGACTTTGTGGGAGAGGAGACGCCGGTCGCCATGGCAACTAGAGTGAAGTGGGTCTGGTTTCAGCATCAGGCACACACACACACACACACACACACACACACACACACATAACCCAACTCCTCACTGACCTCGTCACGGCTGCTGATGCTGATGAGGGAATAAAAAAGAAATGATGCTTTATTGTGTAAAGATCAAAGGTCACTAATGTAAAAGATTAATTATTAACTACTAAATATTAAAGATTAAATATTAAATGCGCCACCAAGATTTTAATTTCATCATAAATATTACTCAATATTGATAATAAAATCCAATATTTAATTAAAAAAGTGCAGATATGGACTGTACGTTATTACACTCCTCCCTACTGCTCTCAGCCAATCAGATCGCTCCGTCCTGCACCGACGTTAGCGTACCGTGGTGGAGTTTTACTGAGAAATATAACATTAAAAACTATTTTATAAAAAGATAAATAAACATTTCTTGGTACGGCGACTAAACTTTCGGTTCCAACAAATATTTATCACAGTTGTTGATTTCTGGAGGAAAAAAAAGAAAATGATAAATAAATAAACAAATGGTAAACTTGCTATTAAAGTTGCTCTAATAAGAAATAAAATATGATATATTTTATATTTTGAATATGTTTAAAACTATACTTGTATATATTATTAATATATAATAATTAATATATGAACTATATAATATATCGCTTTTCTCAAAGTCATAAATTGTTTACATTTTCTATTTTTTTAAATTTAGTTTAGTTTACAGAATATACATTAAACATAAACATGCACCTTATTTGCACTTTATTTATCAGTGTAGACATTTTACATAAGCAATTGTTTTTAATTTCTTTAAAAATTAATGAGAGATTTGTGTCTAATAAACATCTCGTTGCGCTGATAAACAGAAAATATAATAATAATAATAATAATAATAATAACAAGTTCAGATTGTCTCAAAATAAACATATTATATATAAAATCAATCAATCAATCAATCAATTAACTAATTAATTGTTTCCTAATGCATTAGCACAGAATTTTATGTAATCAATTTACAAAGATTATTTACTTAATTATTTATAAATTAAAGAGCTATCTCTGACTAATAAAGATAAAACATCTCAACATTTGCTGCTGAACAGAAAATAAACATCATATTTATCAAATATACAAATACACAAATATACAAAAAACATAACACAGTTAATGTCAAAAATATTATTTTTTCTAATAAATTCATATGTAACCTACGTGTCAGTTTCTGTTTGCATCAGTTCTTCATGTAATTCTTTATTAAGTCTTTATTGTGATGTTTTTGTGATTTTGTCGTTTTAAAACAGTAAAATTCTTTAGTGAAAATTTCTCCTTGTTTGTGTCTCTGTGATTTTTTCTGTTTAATTCTGTATATTAAAATATTGTAAAAAATATTTTATTCATATGTTTAGTTAGAGAATTATTTGTCGCTCTGGCAGTTCAGGGAAATATCACTCAGTAATTTATTATATTCAGCTGAAATCAGGTCTGTACATTAATCCAGAAGTCATTGTATAATAAACTGCTGGAACTGAATTGCTCTATAAAGGCGTCACGCAGCAGGACTGATAGTTTATGTGTAATCTCTAGGTGAGCGCCCCCTAGTGGAGCTTCACTCTACATTTCACTGGGGAACATTTTGTGTTCTGTAGTTTTTCTTTTGTCTGTAAATAAGGAATAAAACATGATGGAGCATACTGTAACAGGAAAATAATCAAGGATGAAGTTGAGTATTTCTCTGTCTGTGTTTCTGTCTGTTAATCTTTTTCCCCAGGCTGTAACTCCTTCATCACTGAAACACAGTAAACATATGAATATTGCTATTTGTGATGTGTTCAGTGATGCTGGTGCTGATCTGTTCCAGACTAACGGACTAAAGCGCCGCTGCATCGCTCTCTCTAGGTGGAGATGAAATAAGGGCTAAACCCCACTGCACCACGATCAGCAGGTAGTTGCATGGCATTGTGGGTAATGTAGGAAATCATTAGCCAAAGTGAAAATAGACCAACATGTCCAGGAAACATGCTTAAGCTATCTTATCTTAATAACTCAGAATTTCATTCTAAAATAATTCTGTTGAAGATCGTATGATATTATTAACGTTAATTATAAAGATTATATGATATGCCTGTGGCTCAGAGTGGAGTTTTCCTTTAACTCCTGTTCTTCCTCTGTGTCAGTCCTGTACCCATCTCAGGTCCTGAGCTCTGATCCAAATCCAGAACAAGCTCCTGCCCAGGTTTCAGCACCAGATCCAGCTCCAGATGCTATTAGCGTCCCTGTCTCAGACCCTGGTCCTGCTTTATTTCTGTCTGTTTCAGCTTTTTCTTCTCTTGGACTCAGGACCAGAACCTTTCTCTGTGTCAGTCTCAGGGTTTGTCTCAGTCCCTAATCCAATTCAAATCCCTGAACTGGACTCTGATCCAATCCCAGAACCTCTCTCTTGGATCTCTTCCCAGGTTTCAGTTCCTTTTCTGGCTCTTGCCTTGAGTAGAGCTTGTTCCTGATCTAGTCACAGCCTCTGTTTTAGTCCTTGTCTCAGACCTGGTCCATTTCTCTCTCTTCAGTTCTGTGTCTTCTGACTTTCAGCTTTTATGCTTCTAATCTTGCCTCCCTTAGCCTCTGGCGCTGTGTCAGATTCACACCCTATGCTTGAAGCTTGAATTCGGACCTGATCCAACCCCAGAATATGTTTTGGGTCTCTCCTCAGATTTTAGCTCTTGATCTGGATCCAAGACTCTGTTCCTGAGTTACAGTCGCACCCCATTCCATTCCCTCTGACTCCAGTCTCTGTGTTTAGTCCTGTTTCTGTTATAAATCATGCTCTTAACCCTCATATTTACAGCCTTTAGCAGATGTTCCTTATCCAGAGTGACTCACAGAAGTTCTTTATATCCACTCATGCTAGCACTGTTAGCAAGGACATAGTACAGCAAAATAAACAGTACAAGTCCAGAGATGTTACAAGAGATCTTCCCCTTTTGACTTGTCCTTGTACTCGACCTAATAAAGTCTAGGTAGGTCTTTAGTTTGAAAAGCACGAGGAACTTAGCTGTTCAGACAGTCAGTGGAAGTTCATTCCACCACCTGAGTGCAGGACAGTGAAGAGCCTTGATGCGTGCTTTCCTTGTATTCTGAAAGATGGTGGGTTGAATCGAGTGGTGCGAGAGGATCGGAGGAAGCGTGGTGCAGAATGGGCGTGGGATAAGGATATTAGGGAGCGTAGCATTGGGGTGGTGCGGGAGAACTTGGTGAACAAGTGTAGATCATTTTCAGGGGTCAGATGGTCTGCAGGAAAGCCGAGGCAGGAGCACAATCTCAAGACGATGAAGGACTGAACAAGCAGCTGAGTGACCTCCGTGGATAGAAATGGCATCCTGATCCGTCTGAAGTTGTGAAGGAGACACCTGCATGAACACGTCAGATTAATGATGTCAGGAGATTCTTCTTCACTCTCATCCCTTTCACTGTCATCCCTTCCTCAGGAAGTAAACAGGAAGTTGATTAAACCTTAAAAATGGAATGTTCAATATCTTCCACACCTGCAAACTGACTTAAATAATATCGTTCTGATTCACTCACATGCTAATCCTCTGAGAACGAGAATATAGCATTTATACAGATTAAGTGCGTTACTGGAAATCGGTGATGATGCGAATTCCAACATGAGGAACAGTTTATGGAAAACATCACTCGTCAGGGTTTATAACACACACGTATGTGTCAGTAGCTGCTTTTTATCTCAAACGCTGACAAAAGAGACGTTTATTAGCTAACAGTGTAAACACTGGATTCATCCGTATCGAACGTTTTATATATATTTGTATATATAAGTCCAGGACAGTGTGTTCTGATGATCTGAGAGTTGCAGGGACGACGTCGAGCCAGAATCAGCTGTTAGTCATTAACATGGTGACGATAATTAATATGGTTCAAAAAGCAGCGTGTTTCTGTTTCAGTGAAATAGTCAGAGTCACTTTAATTAAATGTGTTCAGTGCTGGTTTCATCAAGTGCACTCAGAACACACACACTTCTCCTGAGTGTGAACGTGTGGAAAAATGAACTCTAACACTGAAAGCAAAGTGTGTGTGTGTGTGTGTGAGAGAGAGAGACAGAGGGAGAGAGGAAGAGAGAGAAAATGTGAAAAATATCAACACCAGAGAAACACCTTCACTGAAAACATCACACACAAAATTCCAAATTTTTGTAATTTAGAAGAAGAAGAAAAATTAAGAATCATTCTGGGAGAAACACTGCAGCCTTCACCGCAAAGTGTGTGTCAGAGTGTGAGAGTCTGAGGGACAGCGAGACACCGAGTGTCCTGCACACACCCTGAACACACACACCCTGAATACACACACCCTGAACACACACTCACCCTAAATACACACACCCTGTTCACACACTCACCCTAAATACACACACCCTGAATACACACACCCTGAATACACACACACCCTGTTCACACACTCACCCTGAATACACACACCCTGTTCACACACTCACCCTGAATACACACACCCTGAATACACACACCCTGAACACACACACCCTGAATACACACACCCTGAACACACACTCACCCTAAATACACACACCCTGTTCACACACTCACCCTAAATACACACACCCTGAATACACACACCCTGAATACACACACCCTGAATACACACACCCTGTTCACACACTCACCCTGAATACACACACCCTGTTCACACACTCACCCTGAATACACACACCCTGTTCACACACTCACCCTGAATACACACACCCTAAATACACACTCACCCTGAATACACACACCCTAAATACACACTCACCCTGAATACACTCACCCTGAATACACACACCCTGAATACACACTCACCCTGAATACACACACCCTGTTCACACACTCACCCTGAATACACACACCCTGAACACACACACCCTGAATACACACTCACCCTGAATACACACACCCTGAATACACACACCCTGAACACACACTCACCCTGAATACACACACCCTGAATACACACACCCTGAACACACACTCACCCTAAATACACACACCCTGTTCACACACTCACCCTGAATACACACACCCTGAATACACACACCCTGAATACACACACCCTGAATACACACACCCTGTTCACACACTCACCCTGAATACACACACCCTGAATACACACACCCTGAATACACACACCCTGAACACACACACCCTGAATACACACACCCTGTTCACACACTCACCCTGAATACACACACCCTGTTCACACACCCTGAACACACACTCACCCTAAATACACACACCCTGAATACACACACCCTGAACACACACTCACCCTAAATACACACACCCTGTTCACACACTCACCCTAAATACACACACCCTGAATACACACACCCTGAATACACACACCCTGTTCACACACTCACCCTGAATACACACACCCTAAATACACACACCCTGAATACACACACCCTGAATACACACACCCTGAACACACACACCCTGAATTTATAACATTCATGCCAATAAAGCACTGATGAACTCCACTGATGGAGAGAGAGAGAAAGAGAGACAGAGACAGAGAGAGAGAGAGAGAGAGACAGAGAGAGAGAGAGAGAGAGAGAGAGAGAGAGAGAGAGACAATATGGACATGTATATGTGTTTCTCCAAGATTTTATTTATCTGTATATCTGTATAATATATCTGTATATGTATATGTATATCTGTATAATATATTTATTGCTTTGGCAATTGTGATGTTACACAGTCATGCCAATAAAGATAATCTGAATTGAACTGAGACAGAGAGAGACAGAGAGAGAGAGGGAGAGAGAGAGAGAGAGACAGAAACAGAGAGACAGAGAGAGTGACAGAGAGAGAGAGAGAGGGGGGAGAGAGAGAGAGAGAGAGACAGAGAGAGTGACAGAGAGAGAGAGAGACAGAGAGAGTGACAGAGTGACAGAGACAGAGAGAGAGAGAGAGTGACAGAGCGAGAGAGAGAGAGAGAGACAGAGAGAGTGACAGAGTGACAGAGCGAGCGAGAGAGAGAGAGACAGAGACAGAGAGAGAGAGAGTGACAGAGCGAGAGAGAGTGACAGAGAGAGAGAGACATAGAGAGAGAGAGAGAGAGACAGAGACAGAAACAGACAGACAGAGTGACAGAGCGAGAGAGAGAGAGAGACAGAGACAGAGAGAGAGACAGAGAGAGAGAGAGAGGGGGAGAGAGAGAGAGGGGGAGAGAAAGAGAGAGAGAGAGAGAGAGAGAGAGACAGAGCGAGAGAGAGAGAGAGAGAGACAGAGTGACAGAGAGATAGACAGAGAGAGAGAGAGAGAGAGAGAGAGAGAGAGAGAGTGACAGAGAGAGAGAGAGAGAGAGAGAGAGACAGAGAGAGAGACAGAGAGAGAGTGAGAGAGAGAGAGAGAGAGAGAGAGAGAGAGACAGAGACAGAGAGAGTGACAGAGAGAGAGAGAGAGAGA
Source organism: Pangasianodon hypophthalmus (assembly GCF_027358585.1). Classification (NCBI taxonomy): domain Eukaryota; kingdom Metazoa; phylum Chordata; class Actinopteri; order Siluriformes; family Pangasiidae; genus Pangasianodon; species Pangasianodon hypophthalmus. The sequence goes on from NC_069728.1 coordinate 21,347,525, forward strand.
GCGAGAGAGAGAGACAGAGACAGAGAGAGAGACAGAGAGAGTGACAGAGAGAGAGAGAGAGAGAGTGACAGAGAGAGAGAGAGAGAGAGAGAGAGACAGAGACAGAGAGAGAGACATAGAGAGAGAGAGAGAGAGAGAGAGAGAGAGAGAGACAGAGACAGAAACAGAGAGACAGAGTGACAGAGAGAGAGAGAAAGAGAGAGCGAGAGAGAGAGACAGAAACAGAGAGACAGAGTGACAGAGAGAGAGAGAGAGAGAGAGAGAGAGAGGGGGAGAGAAAGAGAGAGAGAGATAGACAGTGAGAGAGAGAGGAATGCAGACTGAATGATAATAAGCACAAGGCTGAAGGCTGGTGTGTGGGAGACAGATGAGTGGTTTTTCTCTCTGGAGATTACGGTTAGCAGTTAGTCAGAGGGAGTCTGTGTGAGTAATCAGACTCAGGAACTCTCTGGGCTACAGATAGAGGAAACGATTTTCCTCATTTAATAAAGAAAGCATATAGTAGCTCGATAGCTCAATATTTCACATCTAGGCCATGTGACCTGAGATACATCTGCTTCCTCTCGTATACCTCATTTCCTGTTTTTTTTTTCTCCTCTATAACACGATGTTGCGTTCACGATCGAGCCATATCATGAGCGATTTAAACGAAATGTCTTACTGCACTTTGCTAGATGATAAGCAAGCTTCTCTCAAGGAAGCAAGACAAGAACACACACTCACTACATCATCATTTATTCAAAAACTGAAGTATAAAAATCTATGTAATAATTACAACTAGAACTATTCATGGTGCGATACGTTGGCTTTTTTTTATTTTTAAATTGTCTCTTGCTTTTATGGTACATCATATAACAATTAACATCAAAGAAAATACTTTATTCCCTTCTTTAGTCCGTATTTTCTATCCCTGAGGTTTTTCGGGTTTAAAGGCGATGGTCTAGACTCTACTGAAAAACTCTACTACACTTCTAAAACCTGCCAACCTTGGAGATTTTTATTTTAGTAAAATTTCACTGTAGTTTTTCGTATTTTCTCCTCTGTTACTCTGTTTTCTTAGAATCAATAACTAACACCTATTTTAGCGTCTGAGGTCAATCTCCCGTGTTACGTTACAGCGACTTGGCGAAAATTAAACAATCACAGCTTCAGTGACGTTGGAAATCCCTCCACAGAGAAACATCTACAGATAAATTAAACAAATCAGTGATATTTATAACACCGCCGCCTTTCTCTGGAAAGTTCTCTTAGAAAATGTTTATTTTCTGTGAATAAATATTAACATCGTCATTAGATGGAAATCATCCATTTATTCTGTCCGAGAGGGAGTTTCTAACCACTGAAAACAGCTAAAAATCTTTTAGAGTTAGATTAAAAAAAAAAAAACAAAAAAAACAATAAATGTCAGAGTTTTGAGGGGCTCGATGGGAAAAGCGTGTGTCTGAAAATGTCTGATTATAAGGAGAAGAACTTTATTCTTTATACTTCCTGGTTTTAATCCGCTCCTGTTCCCCTTGTGTTCCCCTTCTTCACCCACATGTTACACGTACAAACAAATAAATATATATATTTTTATCTATAGTTGAGGTCATAAGTTTATATACGCATTGCAGAATCTGCAAAATGTTAATAATTTAAAAAGAAAGTAAGAATGATCATAAAAATTGCATGTTGTTTTTTATTTAGTTCTGCCCTGAATAAACTATTTCACACAGCAGCTGTTTCCATCTCGTCCGCAAGACACAATAATAACTGAATTTACACAAATAAACCAGTTCAGAAGTTTCCATTCGCTCGATTCTTAATCCTGTGTGTGTTTCCTGATGATCAGAGACTGTTTTTATGTTTTGTGATCGTTGTTCATGAGTCTCGTGTTTGTCCTGAGCAGTTAAACTGCACACTGTTCTTCAGAAAAATCCTTCAGCTCCTGCACCTTCTCTGCTTTTCCAGCATCTTCTGCGTATCTGACTCCTTTCCATCAGCAGCTCTATGATGCTGAGATCCATCTTTTCACACTGAGGACAGCTGAGGGACTCGAACACGACTATTACAGAAGCTGCAAACGTTCACTGAAGCTCAAGAAGAGCCAGGGGGGTGTAAACTTTTGAACAGGATGATCGGTGTAAATTATTATTAGTTTGTCTTCTGGGAAACATGTAAATATCTTCTGTAGCTTCTGAAGGGCAGGACTAAATGGAAAAAATAAGATCTTTAAACAAAATTTAATCAAACAAACAATAAATAACAAACAATGGACTCATGAACAGCTCTCACAAAACACAAAAACAGCTACAAAAAGCTATAAAAACAGTCGCTGATCATCAGGTAACAACACAATCATTAACATTCTGCAGATTCTACAAGGTGTACGTAAACTTATCTAAACTTACGTAAACTTATGTAAACTTATGTAAACTTACGTAAACTTACGTAAACTTATGTAAACTTACGTAAACTTACGTAAACTTATGACCCCATGTCGCTCTCGGTTTTCTGGTTGTGGTTTTGGATTGTGATTTCAGACGTTCCTGTAACGACCACAGCGATGAACTAATGCTAATGAAAAATCTGTAATAAAACACACAGTGAATAAATCTGTATCTCTCCCCAGCGTCCTCCTCGTTACAGCCGGGATCGCCGCTGTTAATTAAACCATCAGTCTGAGACAACAGAGAGACACGCAGCGCATTTTCACTGCAGTGCTGCGTCTCATCACCCCGGGCCTTCATCCTCTTTATATTACACCATTAATATTCACTTTATATATTTCAAATTTCCCAAATTATCCTTTCTTCATCTCGCTGACCTTCATAATGAGCAATAAAACCCTTCTAGCCCTTCTCTTTTAAAAATTACACTACTTCTTTTATTATTATTATTTTTCTATATTAAATCTAAGAAATCTAATTTTCTAAAGGTCGCTTTGCTGCAGTTCGCTCTTAAAAGACAGAATTACAGTAGCGTCCATCAAGCCACTAGGAAAAGTCTAATATTTACGCAAAATAATTTTATTTTCAGTCTATAGTTTGTGGAACATGGCTGTGCATTCACAGTGACCTTGTCAGTTAATATTACATTATGATTTATGAAGAAAATCAGAAAAAAAGAGAGAGATAGTGTCCTTTTCTTCTTCATTTGATCTTCAGGAAATTCAAATGATGCAACTTTCTGTTTGTGGAGTCTTCCAAATATTTTAAAAGGGTGAGTGTTTCTAAACTTTTCCATTTTCTCACTGATAACAGACGCCGTGTGGGAAAGCCTGCTTCAGGAACGAGAAGTTCAACAGATTTACACAGTCACGTGAAAATAATCTGATTTCTGAAATATTTTAAGGATTAAATCTGAAGTTAAAGTGGAGTTTTAGTGAGCTGGGCCACTGTGTGTGCTGTAAGTAGATTTTGTAGGATTTTTATTAGTGTTTAAAGTGATCGATCTGAAACTTGCACAGAGAGTGTAGTGATGGAAACGTTATCTGTGTTTAAAACATCTTAGCTTTAATTTATATACAGATTTATAAATGTTTAACACAATAACAGAACCAGCCCAAGCCTTAACTCTTAGTCCTGGTGTGAAATCAGATACAAGACCCAAACATAAAGGCATGAGGTATTAAATAGCATTCCATATAATCTTCTTTTTATCATATTGTCATATTTTCTGACATTATTAACTCCGGGAGTCCTGCTGGTCCGCTCCAGAAATACCTGACATTCCTTACGGCTTTCCTACAGAGTAACGTTTCAGGTGTTGCTCAACTGTTACTGGAGATCACATGGAGAATCTGCGGTAAATCTCAAAAAAGGGAAAAGACTCACTAAAATAACTGCGCACACTATAATCACTATAATATTACTGGCCAAAAATATTATTATTATTATTATTATTATTATTATTATTCATTTTTTTTCTCCTGAAATACTCATATTACATATTCACACTTCACACTTAGATCATCTTGGTTTCATTTTAAAAATACACCTATTCATTTAAAAATAATTGAAACTAAGAAATAAATGCAAAGCTACTACTACTACTATTAATAATAATAATAATAATAATAATAATAATAACTTACGATTACTCAATAAACATTTTGAAACATTTAAGAATGAATAAACTTAAATATGTACATATGAACATATCATGCAACAACAACAACAACAACAACAATAATAATAATAATAACTTATGATCACATATTAAACATTAAACATATTAAAAATTTAAGAAAGAATAAACTTGTAAGAATAAATATGTACATATGAACATAAGATACAACAAGAAAACACACCATTTGGAAGTTCATACAGTTTAACGCACAAACACACTGAGTTTAAACCGTGTGTGTGTGTGTGTGTGTGTGTGTGTGTGTGTGTGTGTGTGTGGTACAGGTGTTACCATGGCAACAGGCGGGTTCTAATCTAATCGAGTTTTCTGTGGTCATGGATATAAACGCATTAGAGAAGATCCCGGTGTGTGATGCTGCAGGAGAGAGCGCTTCAGTGTGATCTAATCGGAGTAAAACCGAGTTAAACAGACATTCAGTGATACTGCAGTCGTTTTAAACCAGAACCTTTTACAGGAACAAACACTGATCCTGTATCACTAAAAATAAAGAAATAAATACACAAACACACCATCATAAGTGTGTATTGTGTTTAACTTCTGGATTATTAGCAGCTAGTATATGTATAGAGATATATTATAGACAGATTGAGCAAAAGGTAAAAACTTTATTTAACAGTTCCAGCGCATAAACGTTCCCTCTTCTGTGTGGATTGTCTTCAGTGCAGCTTTCCTCATCTCTGTTCCTCAGTCAGAGTTAGTCACACTGAGAAAAAGTGCAGAGCAGGAGGCAGGAAAACATGGAAAGTAAAAAAATAAAAGAAAAATGTGAGAGTAGCTCTGTTTCCCCCGCTGACGTGACGGGGAAGTTCCTGTTATAAAAGCGTCTGGAAGCACTGAGTGTCTCATTCACACAGGAATCCAGCAGACGCTCAACATTTCCTGCATCTGGAATTCTGCCAGTCCGAGTGAATACTCCGGGATGAAAGGTACGCAAGAGACAGAGCAGATATAAACATACACATCTGTAGATATTATACATATACTACACTGTACTTATAGACTTATATACTTAATACAGTACAGTACAGGAGATAGAGTTTCCACAGAAATGTTTATATTGTTATTCTAATGTAAATAGCTTAAGATTTAAGAGCTATATTTAAATAACCAAAATAGATATATATTGACTGATAATGTTATAAATACATTAAAACAAATTATGTTATGAAAAGTAGATGGATAGATAATACTAAAAAAATAGATGTATACTAGCCATTAAACTAGGAAATAAAAAGTAGAAAACATAATAAAGACAACACATGAAGCAAGAAAAAAATATAAGAATATTTACTTAATAATTCGTAGAATAATAAAAATTCTAAACTAAACAAAAAAACATCAATACATGTTTGTTAATCATGTTTGTATTACATTAATGGTAGTAAAGGTGACTAAAAAATATAATAATAATAATAATAATAATAATAATACTTAGATAAATAATACTAAAAAAACTGTTTAATAAAAAATAACAGCAGAATATTTGCTTTGCTTTTTGGTCTGATCATTAAATCAAAGAGTTTGTGAATTTATATATGTCTTTATTATTAATATCAGTAAAAAAAAACTAGTTTCCGGAGAATTTTATATATAATAAGTTAGATAGATATTTAAATATTACTATTTTAATTTACAGTGGATATAAAAAGTTTACACACCCCTGTTACAATGGCAGATTTTTGTGAAGTAAAAGATTGAAACTTAGATAAATCATATCAGAACTTTTCACACATTTAAAGTGAAACTGCAAAGTATACAAATAAAATAAAAAAACAATCAGAAATTTTTTAGGGAAAATAGGAAAAAATAAAAAAACGTACAATAACCTGGTTGCATAAATATACACACCCCTAAACTAATACTTTGTTGAAGCACCTTTTGATTTTATTACACCACTCAGTCTTTTTGCGTAAAAGTCTATCAGCGTGTCTTGACTTTCAGAAACGTTGATGTTACTTTGGTTAAGTCATTGTTTTGTTGATTTGGATGTATGCTTTGGGTAATTGTCGTGCTGAAAGGTGGAATTCTTTTTTCAAAATTCCTAAAACCGACTGTTGCAGCTACTCATGATTCCCTCCACCTTGTTAAAATCTCCAGCGCTGGCTGAAGCAAAGCAGCCCTAAAGCATGGTGCTGCCACCACCATGCTTCACCTTCACCAGGTATGGTGTTCTTTTAGTGATGTGCTTTATTTTTGCACCAAACATACCTTTTTGGAATTATGGAATTATTATACTTTTTGGAATAAAGCACATTTTGCCACATGGTTTGGGGTGATTTAGTTAATGTGAAGAATACGAGAGATTGTTGTCACATGCAGAGAGTTATCAGTATGTGTCAGATGTTTCTGCAGCTCCTTTAAGGTTGCTGTAGGTCTCTTGGCAGCCTCCCTGGTATGTTTTTGTCTTGTCCTTTTATAAATTTTGGAGGGACGTCCTGTTCTTGGTGATGTCACTATGGTACCCCATTTTCTCCACTTCTTGATGATGGTCTTCATGGTATTCCATGGTACATCTAATGCATTGGAAGTTCTTTCGTACCCCTCTCCTGATCGATGCCTTTCGACAAGTGAGATACCATACATGTATTTTGTAAGCTCTTTGCAGGCCATGACTTTAAGAGTCAGATGAAACCAAGGAGATGTCAAGAAAATCCTACAGAAACAGCTGGTCTTTATTCGGAGTTAATCAGAATAATCTCATTGATGACAGCTGTATGATAATTGCTTTTGAACATGAAATTGAATCTGATTGGTTCATTCTGAACACAGCCACACCCCCGATTATAAAAGGATTAATTATAAAAATTATAAAAACGCTTATGCAGCCAGGTTATTGTAAGTTTTTTTAAATTTTCCCCTAAAATGTTTCTGATTGTTTTTCACTTAATTTTTATACGCTGTAATTTCACATTGAGGGAGGAAAAAGACGTGATTTATCTCGGGTTCATTTTTTTAGATCACAAAATCCTGCCATTTTAACAGGGGTGTGTAAACTTTTTATATCTACTGTATAAATATAGTAAATGTAATCTATTAATTAAACAAACAACAAAAACTAATTAAAAAAACAGAATATTTTAATATTAATACTTATATAAATAATAGAGAAACAATATTTAATGAAAAAAAAGCAGAATATTTGCTTTACTTTTATATGCATTACATTAATAGTAATAAAAAATATTTAAAAAGTTATGAGTTAGATATTTAGGGAAAAAAAAGCTTTAAAAAATTAGTAATTAAAACAGCTTAAATGAGTGCAAAGACAGAATATTTGCTTTAAATAAAGTTACCTGAGAGTTACACATTCAGGAAATGATTATAAATGTGTATTTATAAGTGTATTTTAACACCACGGCTCATTTTCCAACTTTCACATGAAAGAGAGTTTATTAAAGTTTCAGTGTGGAGGAATTTCCCTGAATTACACAACACCTGGCGCTTTACACTCATATCTCCTGAAACCTCCGACATCTCGCCTCCAGTTTATTCAGTAATTACATTTCTTTTAGTTGAGCAATGAGTAACAGTAATTTTTTACTGTTTGTTTGTTTGTTTGTTTCGTTGTTCTGCAACCTCTGAAAAACTCCAGCACACTGTTCTGTTCTTGAAGTGAACATGGACTCTAAGTGTGTGTGTGTGTGTGTGTGTGTGTGTGTGTGTGTGTGTGTGTGTGTATTAGATATTTTTGCTGAAGGTTTTGTTTGTGATAGGAAACAAACAAACAAACAAATAGATAAATATAAAAATGACAACTGACAAAGAAAAAAAATGTTTTTAATCCATTTGTTCAAATTTAAGGAAGTGGGAAAACAAACAAACACAAATAAATAAACAGTGACAAAAATATGAAATAAAAAAAAACATACAAATTTTGAACAAACACACAACAAACAGGGACACATTTAAATAAAATGTAACTTTTTTTTTTTTTTTTTTTTTTAAATATGATGAACAAGATTTTTTACAAGCATTTACAAATTTAGGTAAGAAGCAGGAAAATAAATTAAAATAAATAAATAAATAAAAACTGAAAATATTTATTAAAGGAATTAAATTAAAGGTCAAGTAGTGTGAAAAGAAATAAACTAAAGGAGTGAATAGAAAGGAAAGACTGTACGAGAGGCGTTGGTCAGCGCTGTAGAAGTCATTAGAATTGATTTATTGTGGTATCAGTAGCGTAGTGATCTTACTGACCAAGCGTTTAGTCCTGGAATGAAAACTCTTGTTAGAGATGAACAGATTCATTACATTTATTATTAATTACATATTCAGCTGAATGTTTGAATGTAATAGACATATTTATGTAAAATTGTTCTCTTTGTATTTAGATCTGTGATGGAGTTGAACTTGTCACTCATGGATTCGGAGAGGACTGACGTGAATAACTGCACATATCAGACCGCGTGGGATTGGATCTCGTCTCTCCAGCCTTTGTGGCTGTCGGTAATTAGCATCTTCGGTCTGGTGGGAAATGGTTTAGTCTTGTCGGTGTTCTGCCTGCAGAGGAACCCGTGCTCCGTCGCTGATGTGTACCTGGGGAACCTGGCGCTGGCCAACCTGGTCATGGTTCTGTGCCTTCCCTTCTGGGCCGTGACCATTGCTCAGAACTATGAGTGGAGCTTCGGCCAGATGCTCTGCAAGCTAATCAACACGGCTATCTGCATGAACTATTTCTGCAGCATCCTCTTCCTGGTTCTGGTTAGCGTGGATCGCTATTTGGCGCTTGCCAGAACGATGAGTCCTAGCAGGCTGAGGCAGCCGTCCTGGGCCAAGCGGATTTGTTTGGGAATTTGGATTTTCGGATTTCTGGTTAGCGTTCCATCATTGCTCTTCCGTGACGTACACTACGTCCCAGACTTTGATGTCCATGCTTGCTACTTGATGTACCCTCATCCAGGCTGGAGGGTCCAGAGGAACCTGAGCAGCAACGTGCTTGGATTTGCGATACCTTTACCCATCATCGCGTTCTGCACTTATCACATAGTTAAAGCTCTTAAAGACAGCGAGCTCAGGTTCATCCCTGCGATCCGGAGAGAAAAACGAGCCACTCATCTCGTGCTAACGGTTCTGGCTGTGTTTCTGTTCTGCTGGACGCCGCACCAGATCGTACGTCTGCTGGATACCCTGGATTATTTTCAGATCACGCCTGAAGGATGTTTATTTGGGGACATCTTAGACATTAGCGAGCAGTATTCCACCTACCTGGCATATTCCGACAGCGCGATTAACCCGTTCTTGTATGTGGTGGTGGGGAAACACTTCAGGAAACGAGCTAAAGGTGTGTTTAAACGGTTTATCACTCCTGGATGGAAGGACAGCACTCCTAACAGCACGCTAGCTAGCAGGTGCAGTGAGAGCCGTAAAGACTCAATTGTAATCGATAAAAGAGTCATAGTGCCGGTACACCTCTTACCAACACACCTTACAAATCTAAACACGCTGCGAGGACTGTGAACGTGTTTTCACCAAGTATTATTTCCAGAAGATTGATAGTTTATGGGCATTTTTCTTACAACAACTCCACTAAGGGCATTGCTTTTACCTCAAACTATGCAAACTTCGAGAAAGAACTCTTTAATGGTTTTGCATGATGTAAAAAACAGAAATCCAGTGTGTGGAACATGTGAGTTATGTTTATTTAGCTCTGATTAGCTATGTTTTTTTTTTTTTTTTTTGGATTAGCTTTCCATTAGCATGCACAGAGTTCTTCTAGCTGTGGATATCAGAACCCTATTTCTGAGTGGAACGCATTTCTCAGGCTGGATATGAACAGATTTATTTATAAATCGTTTGTATGAGTGTTTACACAGGAAATTTGGTTTTCATGAAAATCTCATCAATTCAGAAAAAAACGTTCGTAACCTACTCGTGCTCCTGAGTGCGTCTAAAGAAGACTGATGTAAACCTCGACCTGATTGACTTCAGATCCTATAATTTTTTCTCTCTGGAATATTCTGTGGAGTTTAAACTGTTTGTGTTTATGACGTTTGCAGCGTTTAGCAGACGCCCTTATCCAGAGCGACTGATAGAAGAGCTTTAGAGTCTCAAGCAGAAACACTTTTGTTTGTACTTTACGGGGGATAAACAGACGCATGCGAGTATGCTGAAAATGAGCACTTCTAAAACTCTTGTAAATTCAGTGGAAAAGGTTTTGCTCACTTTTGTTTACACAAACATTTACACACAACTTTACTAAAAGACTGATAAATGATGCACAGTGTTGGTTTAGATTTTGTCCTTTTTTTTGCATTGATGTCAGAATATTCAGAAATGATTTAGCTAATCATGACTAACAGCATTAGTGACAGATTTCAAAAGAAATTGAATATTAAACATTTATAAATTTTAGGAAGAAGCAGGAAAAAGTAAATAAATAAAAAAGTGACAATATTATAAACACAAAGATTCTTTAAAGATCTATAAATAGAAGAAAAACAAAAGAATGACTAAATAGTGCCAATTTTTTTAGAAAATTTTTTAGAGATTTTTTTAGACATTTTCTTTTGTTACTTTTTTTTTTTTTTTTTAATTATGAACATTTTTAAAAGATTCTTTAAATGTTTACAAATTTAAGGATAAAATTGTAAAATAAATTAATTAATTTAAAAAAAAAATGACTAAATAGTGGCAACAGACAATTTTTTAAAAAGAATTTTTTTTTTTTTTAGACATTTTCAAATTTATGGAATAAGTGGGGGTGAAGTATAAACAAACAAACAAACAAACAAATAAATAAATAAATGAAAGTTGACTTTTTTAAATTAACATTTTTTTTTTTTAAAAGATTCTATAAACATTTACGGGAAAACCTACACTAACTAAATAAATACACAAATATGTAAATAAATAAACAGTGACTTTTTAAAAATAATTTATGAATATTATTAAAAAATATTTTTGAAACATTTACCAATTTAAAGAAGAAGGGAAAACAAACACAAAAAGCACTCAATAAATAGAAAATAATTTAAAAAAAAATTTAAAATATTTGTTAAAACACATTTAATGAAAAAAAATCAAATAAATAAATAAATAATTTTGAACATGAGTAACTGTACTTTAATGCTGTAGAAGTGATAGATTGAAAGATTGAAAGTTTCGCTCCTCGTGTTTTTCAAACCTCTTTATTATTGTCTGAAATATCTTTCCTCAGAAATTTACAGTGGGGTCCAAAAGTCTGAGAGCACTAGTGAAAATGCTCCTATTTTGCATTCTTTTCTAATTTAATACAATAATTTTCATCAAAAATAATTTTATTGACAACAACTTGAGTGAAAAGTAGAATCTTTGAAATATTCACATGAATTTCAGAGTTTCTTAGTATTTGGTTCGTCACCTTTTTGCTTTAATGACAGTGAGCACTCCACACATTTGTGTAAAACCCGATGATCCATTTTAGATCAGATCCATCAGAGTGTCGTCTGATCTCACGCATCAATAGAAGAGATTAGACATGAGGAAAATCTGACCTTTTTTACAAAGCAGTTAATCTGCTCAATATCACACATTTGCTTACATTTATATAGGGACCTAGAAATAGCATCCTGAATATTATTAAAACAGAATCCTGAATATTAAATTTTCAGATATTGAACATTTACTTTCTTTGTTAAAAACAATTTTAGAATTTTGAAATATTTAATTTCCAATTTTAAATTTAAAAATCTAGATTTTCACCACAGATTCTTGGACTCCGCTGTACACCCCTTTTGGTCCAGATTGGGTTAATGGGAGGAAATGGGCAGGTGACCAAAGTGGGGAGAAAAATGAAAGAAAAAGAGAAATAAACAGCTCTCTTTGTGGAAAGCTGGACATTTTCTAATCATTTTTATATATTTAATGGTTTAGCTAGCAAAAAAGTTAGACTTCGCAAGCTAACATGTGACTTTTGAATAAGTGGCTAACAGATTGTGAAGTGTTTGATATGTTTATTTATTGAGTCTGTAAATAATGATTAATAATTTATCATTGATGCTGTAATTAATTCTGAATCACAGTGTTGTGTATTTGTGAAATTTGTGTTAACTATAGTAATAAAAATTGTTTGAAAGAGTGTTACACTGATGTATAATGTGTTTTACTGGTTCTGCTTCATGCTAATAGTTTAGCGGCTGCTAAAAATAATGCTGAACTCTGGATAATTATTTAGCTAATGGAGGTAAATAAGTTTTAGTGACATAACGACCAGAAACAGATAATTTATGGTATAATTAGCTTTATTAAGCTGTTACTAGCATGTGCAAGGCTAATCTGGTCCAGGTCAGATAGGCCACTGAGAGAGTTAAATAGAGTTAAATAAAGTTAATGGCCATCTGCATGCAGCTGCAATCGCATTATTGTGATTATTGGATTTAGTACATTAGCCGTGCACAGTCCTGCATTCTAGACTCTGACATGATGGACTAATGGACATCTATTATTTATTTATGTTTTTTTGCAAAATAGGTTTGTCTTCTTTTCAACATAGAAAATCTAGTGCAAAGATTGGTTAGTTTTTATTTCAATGAATTTCACAAAATCTCCAGTTTTATTTTACCCAAATCATTAAATCCAGTTCATGTGTGTATATGGGTTTTAGATTGGGTTTGATGTGTTAATGTGATTTGTCAACTACCTGTGGTTAATTTGGTATTGTCCAGTGTTGCCAAATTAGAGACTTTGTCATTAGATTTGGCAACTTTTCAGACCCTTTTAGTGATTTAAATTCATAAAAGAGCCTAGCAACTAATCTAGCGACTTTTTGAGCACACGTTAGTGACTGTGATGAACTCGATACAGCTCTCCGGCTCACATCACAGCTGCTGATGTACGAGTTCAGAGAACAGATTCACTCCACTCAGTGTGTAATGCCTGACTGTGCTGAGGTTGCAACCAATCACTGATCACCACAGCTCCCAATGACCAATCACCATTGCTCCCAATGACCAATCACTGATCACCATTGCTCCCAATGACCAATCAGTGATCACCATTGCTCCCAATGACCAGTGGTAAATCCAAAGAAATAATCCAACATAAAATTCACAGCACAAAAAACTCCTCAAAGAGGTGATCCAAAAAAAGAGTTTCTCAAAAGAAAAGCAAAAAGGTTTTGCTACTACAACAGACAATTAAAAACCAAGGAAACTTACTTGAGACATGAAGCACTGGCAGCTAAACACCAAGCAAAGAACTTAAGGAACAGGGCAACTTAAATACATGCAGGGAAATGAGACACAGGTGGCAGTTAACGAGGGAACAATGGGGACCTCTGGTGGCCAAAACACAACATGACAAGTCCAAAGTCCTGAAAACTAAAGACCTATAAAGCACTGAAATGGCCTTGTACTGCAGTATGTGAGCATGCCTGCTTCGATCAACAGGTCCAGGATACTTATTAGTACCTAAACTAATGAAGACTAAAGCATGTGGCAGAGCTTTCTTTCACAAACCCCACAGAAACGGAACAGCCTTCCAATTAGTATCCAGAACTCAGACCCCGTCTCCATCTTTACGTCTTTAAGGTTTATGGGAATAGACAGTTTTGGTACGCTGGGATGTTTGGATATGGTGTCCTGCCCCCCACCCACCACTCTCACATGCTCACATTACCACTTTCTAAGAAACTGGGAAATGCAAAGAAAGAATTTCACCATCCTGTAATGTATATGTGACAAATAAAGGCTTCTCACTTGTTTCCTCCATTCTCTCTCTCTCTCTCTCTCTCTCTCTGTCGAGCTAAACATGTTACTTTTGCAGCCTGATGATCCTGACTCATTTCGCCCTCCAGACCCGCCTAATCGAACATGAGAATCACTCCCTGCTTTTGAGTCTGGTTTCTCTCAAGGCTTCCTCCTCATGTGGCAGAGTTTTTCCTTGCCACCGTCGCCTCGATGTGTATTTTAGGGATCTAAATCTAAATCCAAATCATGATTTCTGTCAAGCTGCTTTGCGACAATGTCCATCGTGAAACGTGCTGTATAAATAAAATTTAATTGAATTGAATCCAAACAGCACGTTTCTTTGCTACTTGAGTTTTGGTACCATAGGAAAATAATAATAATAAAAAAACAGCAAATGGATGAATCTAGTATATGGAATGGAATTAAGTTTTGGAAGGATGTTCTCTATGTGAACACAAACCTGTGATTATGAGCCCCTCCCACAAATGAGCCCACAATTGATCTTGAGTGCTGACTTGAGTATTAAGATACAAAGTGTGAAAATGTAAATGTAAGTGTGAAAACATCCTTAAAGATTAGCACACAGATGAATTTCAGCTAAATTGGATGTTCAGTTCCTGAAAAACAATTCTAATCCTAACTCTGAACCCTACTGATGACCATACTCCAAACTTGGCAGAAGTCCTCAGAATCATGGCCTGAACAGTTGTGTGAATCCCTGAAAAAAATCATGAGTTACAACTGTTTAAGTAAATTAGGCTCTTTCTTGTTACAGTTGTTTGGCATGTGGTGGTAGAGTGAGTCAATTTTAGGGTGAAAGTCAATTTTTTTTTACTATCACCTCTGATAAGGGGAAGTAAACACATGTTATTTGGTATAAAAATACCAGAACAACTTTTGATTTTGAAATTGGACTGCCTTTAATTTGGGAAAGTTTAACATTTTGTGCACTATATGATGGGTGAAAAAAGTAAAAATATAAATTTTCAATAGTTTAACATTTATTCCCTAAAACAGGTAAACGATGTTAGAACAATACCATTAAGAAGCGTCAATTTAGAAACTACCAGATTAGTGAGCTTAAACCATAAGCTTCATCAAGTCTTGCATGGACTCAGCATTGCTTGAATTCAGAATCTCATCCTGTCGTTTCTGTTGCTTGACTTGCCCAGAATGCTCTGGAAAATCTGGAAGTCCCATCTGATGAGGTCCAGCGGAACCAGTCTTGTCTCTCTGACCCATGATAAATGCGATATCTTTCAGAGGAATCTTCTTCTCCTTAGGACAGTTACAGTTAATGTGAGCTTCTCTTGTGCAGTCAGATGAGCGGCTGTATTGAGCACAGGGAACAATCTCACACTTGCAGCTGAGGACTTCAAACAGCTATCAAGCTTTGCTATGAAACTTTCTGTGACTTCTAGTTTGCCACGACCAAGAGATATGTCTTTGGCCTGCTCCCAGCTGTTGAATCATATTCAAGATAGTGATTCTGGAGTTATTGATAGAGGGATTAAACAAAGTCATTAGCTCGTCATCACTCTGCTCTCTACGTAAAAGGCCATATCTTAAAACATCACGCAGGGTTGGCAGCTCGGATGGCAGCTCAGATGGCAGAAGGGCTCTTCCAGTGCCTAACAGATTACTCATGTGTGTAAAGGTTGAGTATCTTGGTCACGTCTTTGGTCCCATCCTAGAATTAAAACGAGCACTTGATGTTACTAAGAGTACACTGACTTCAGCTCACGTATTTAAGCCTATTCTCTGAGTGAATAACAGGAGTGCTAATCTGTTAGGGGTCGTATTCAGTACTTTTATGCTGATTTAAGTATAATTTTTTTATTTTATTTACCTGAATAATTTTATTTATGGCTGAAGATTGCAGAATTTCAGACTTTTGTACCTCCAGGCTGAATATGATGAATATCCAACAACTTGGAACAGACCATTTTTTCCCAAATTTTTTACCAGGAAGATGAAATTAATGAATCACTCTCCAGCTGTATAAACCTGTAGAATTAAGTTCAGATTACCCTCTGTAGCACCTTATGTATCATAACCAAAGCACATAATACAAGTTGACATCAATATGCTATGATATATGATAATAATGAATGTTTGAAAAGATCTATTATTTTCAAGTAATGATTTACCAAGCAAGACATAATGGAGTTTTAAAACTTAAAGTGATTGTGAGTTTCTAATGTCAAAATACATGTTATAGGACTCCTCATATTGTACATGCGCACTTTTACAAAATTGACACACCCTAATGTGGTGGCCTGTTGGCATATTGTTTATAATTCTCAATATGTTTTTGATCTGGTTGAGATTCAGGCTCTGTTGAGTGGTTTGATCCCATTTAAGTGAAGATAGGAAAAAAAAAAATGATAGGAGTAGTGAGCAAAAGTAAGTTTGTATATTATGCAAATTAGCTAAAAATCTATGTAAGTGGAGACACACACAGACACACCCTAAAAATTACACACACCTCCAAATTCCAATGAATAAAATATTAGAGATGTTTTTTATTAACAATATCATATTAGAGATCTGATTTATATACAAAATGATCAATCACAATACATACATTTTCATGGAGAATCATATAATGTGCATGTTTTTGTACTGCAATATGGTACCAGTGCTGGAACTATTCTGCACTTTTCCACCACAAAATATTCAGCAAAATGTCTGAAAAAAAAACAAAAAACAATTCAAGTCTGGCACAAGAAACCTGCTGGTCTGGACCCAAAGGAACCAGGCAGCAAAGAGACTTGAGGTCATTTTATTACTATGACAACATCATACAAACATCAACAACGAGCAATTTACAACAATTTACTACAAAAACAGGTTACCAAACAATAAACAGAGGTTTAAAGATAATTTGCAAATTAAAAAAATAGAAACAAATTCTTCACTGTTATGTTACAAAAAAATGAGGAAACCTTGTTGTACAGCAACACACTGATAAAAAATATTTTAAAAATAACTATAAATAGCTACAACACATGGATGTGTATTTGTTCAATCATTGTGATGATGTGATATCCCTGTGTTGTAAGTAGGCGCTGAAGAATTTGACTTTGGAAATGTTATTAAAGCCAGAAGTTAAGAAAAAAAAGAGGTTTGAGGTGAAACTCCCATCATACATCAGTCCGGGTGAGGAAACATTTTTTAATTCTGTAAGGTGAAGAACAGGACAGAATGACAGACACAATTAATCACAGCTGGTCATCAGAGTTGAACAACAATCAGTGTGAACATCAGCCACACACACACACACACACAATAAAACTTGTTTGCAGATGTGCAAGAGTGAGAATGTCTGTGTGTATGTGTGTATAGAGACAATAAGAGAGTAACTTACAGTAGTGTCTCCAGTTTACAGGTTGGATCCTCCTTTAGATCAGAGAGCAGCTTCACTCCTGATTCTCCTGTTTTATTACCCTTCAGATTCAGTTCTCTCAGGTGTGATGAGGAGTTTGACCTCAGAGCTGAAGCCAGAGCAGCACAACCTTCATCTGTAATACTGCAGTTCCACAACCTGTAAGAAAAAAAAACTTCTCACACTTAACACACCCGGTTTTAGCATTGTGTTATGACTCAATGCTAATATAGGGTCATGATATTTTTTTCATAAAATCTGATTGAATGACTGGCTGCTCTCTCCTCTTGTAGTTGTGTTTGTGTGTTCCTGACATGATGAGTGGCTATTAGCAGTGGAGCTCGCTACATAAGGAAGCCGGTGACAGAAGTAGGGGGCACTTTGTGCTTTTATGGTGTGGGTTTCCATTGCTTTCCATGTTCCCAGACTTCGCCGGGGTAAGGACAGGCCGGGCAAAACGTTGCTTGCACTTCAACGGGTAGATTATGTTGTCTAGCTAATGACTGATCTTGTTGTCTTATGACTGTTGCGTGCGCCAATAATCAAACATAGGAGTAAGCAGAAACTCTGAAACAACCAAGATATACAAGAAATCCTGTATATCATTGTAAATAAAATTAGACAGAGGACCTTTTCTATGAAATATTTTTCTCCTGTATACATTAGTTAAGGGGTTAGGGAAGCTGCTCTATTTTCCTCTTCTTTTGGTTTGTAAATAGGTTAGGTAGTGCCCTAATTAAGTTAAATGGCTTTTGTTTATTGTGTGTGTGTGTGTGTGTGTGTGTTAATCTAACCCTAGTATCTCCAGTGTACAGTGTGGATTGTCCAGTCCAGCAGAGAGCAGCGTCACTCCTGAATCCTGCAGTTTATTGTAACTCAGGTCCAGTTCTCTCAGACTGGAAGAGTTTGAGCTGAGAACTGAGGACAGAACTCTACAGCTTTCCTCTGTCAGATCACAGTCACGCAGCCTAGAAGAGAAATGATGAATTGAAAAGGGATGCCTTTCTGAGAGAGAGGTAATTAAATGAATTAATTAAAACAGAAGAGGTAGTAAAGGCTGGAGAATAAAAAGTGGTAGAAAAAGAATTAAAAGGATAGAAAGAGGGGAGAGAAATAAGAAGGACAGTGCAATCAGCCCAACCCATTAAAGTGTTAAGAGGTGTATCTTTAGTCTGGATTTAAAGAGCAGTATTTTAAATTCTATTCTGTATTTTATGAGAAGCCAGTGAAGAGATGCGAGAACTGGAGAAATATGTTTCTCTTCCTGGTTCCGGTCAAGAGCCTAGCCGCAGTATTCTGAAGGGGTCGTAGTTTAGAAATAGATTTGAGCTGGAAAAAAACAACTTTCACAATAGAGTTTATTTGTTTATTAAACTTAGGGCAGAGTCAAATAGTACTCCAAGGTTTGTGTGTGTGTGTGTGTGTGTGTGTGTGTGAAATCTCACCTCAGTATCTCCAGTTTACAGTTTGGATTCTTCAGTCCAGCAGAGAGCAGCTTCACTCCTGAATCCCGCAGTTTGTTGTGACTCAGGTCCAGTTCTCTCAGACTGGAGGAGTTTGAGCCGAGAGCAGAGGACAGAACTCTACAGCTTTCCTCCATGAGATCACACACACGCAGACTGAAAGAGAAAAGATGAAATTTTAATTAGTGAGTAAAGTAGGCTTTTATTGTCATTCCATTTCATCATATACAGATGTAATGTTAGAAATATGGTAGAAACAAAATATGGTTCCCCCAAAGAGCTACAATTAATAAGAGATGACCTGAGACATAAGACAAGTCAATATGCAACAGAGAAAATAGTGAAATGTTGATAAATACAATAAATGCAGACAATCAACACAGTGAACAAACAACATGGTTTACATTAAGCAGTACAGGAAACCAAAATTTCTGCTGTTACCTATTCTGCTGTTGCCTACTGCTTTCACCTACACACGGAGACAGCAGGCATCCAAGAGTGACAACAGGTTCTAGCCTCGTAAGACCATCTTGTTGGTGAGCAACAGCAGCAAATTGCCACGTTCAGTGCCCAGCTAGCACAGATAACTAGCAACTATGGCGGTACTCTCTCAATCTGCTTCGACACTCATCGCACGCCCCAACAAAAATTCATGCAAATGTTTAATGTTTCAATGCTCACTGTATTTCTCCATTCAGGAGGCAGTGGCTGAGACAACCATGACTGTACAGTTCATAAGCCTGTTGACCAATAAGGCACTCAACTGGGCTACTGCTTTCTGGTCCCAAGAACAAGGCAGGCAGAAGGACAAGGAACAGATAAAGAGGGTGCAGAAGGAGTTGAAGGTGAGAATGAGGGAGAACAAGCAAGCCTAGAGAAGGAAGCTGGAGGGCAGGATTCAGCAGAATAACACAAAGGGGGTGTGGGCTGGAGTGAAGCAGCTCACTGGCTTCAAAGATAAACAACAACCTGTGGAAGGCAGTCTAGAAAGTCTAATGAGCTGAATTTGTTCTTCAGTAAGTTCAGCATGACTCCCTCCCCCCATCTCCTCCACTCCCACACTACCACTCTTCCCCAACTCCCCCCAAGATATTTTCCCACCTTGTTATCTACACCAAATCTCCTCTGCTCATTTCACAACCATTCACCCCCAATCTTCCCCAATTACCCCCTCACTCAACCACCATCCTCAAGAGACTCATAACACCCCACCCCCCACCCCACCTATCTGTCACTACCTGCCAGGTGAAGTGACAACTGGAGAAGCTGAAAGTTGGGAAGGCTGGAGGGCTTGACGGAATCAGTCTGAGTGTACTGAAGGTTTGCGCCAACCAGCTGTGAGGGATCCTCCAGCATCTCTTCAACCTTCAACATGAGAAGTTGCCAGAGCTATGGAAAACATTCTGCCTGGCTCCTGTTCCGAAGAAGACATCTATCTCCTCCCTGAACCATTACAGACTGGTAGCCCTCACATCACATGTCGTGAAGGTCCTGGGGAGAATAGTGCTGCTCTATCTCAGCCCTCAGGTCTCTTTTCTGGATCCCCTGCAGTTTGCCTACCAGCCAGATGTAAATTATGCAGTCAAATATCTACTGTAAAAGGCCCAATCATATCTGGACTACACCACAGTGAGAATCACTTTCTTTAGTTTCTCAAGCACATTTAACAAAATTCAACCTCTCCTGCTGAGAGAGAAGATGAGAAGAATGCAGGTAGACATGTCCATGATCTCCTGGGCCACAGACTACCTGTCAGACAGGCCCCAGTTTGAGAAGCTGGGAATCTGCCTGTCTGAGCACCACTGGGAACTGTGCTCACCCCCTTCCTCTTCACCCTGTATGCCACAGACTCTCAGAACAGGTCGGATCTCTGCCACATTCAGAAATATTTTGACAACTCTGTGGTGGTAGGGTGCATCAGGAATGGACAGGAAGAAGAGTACAGGGACCTGGTGAACAACTATGTGGAGTGGTGCAGGAAGAACCATCTCCTTCTCAGTGTGGCCAAGGCCAAGGAGATGGTGGTGAACTACAGGAGGAAGAGGACCACAACCAGCCTTATTACCATCATGGGTCAGGATGTTGAGCTGGTTGACACCTACAGATATCTTGGTGTCCATATCAAAAACAAAAACATAAATGTAAATGGACTATTTATCAGCCTCACATCTGGACATCACCCCCCAACCAACGGGCAGGTTGAGAGGGCTAACCAAGAAGTGGGCCATTTCCTGAAAACTTATTGTGCTGATAATCAGGACTGGGCCCGGTTCCTGCTGTGGGCAATATACCCCCAGAAATCCCTTAGTCACTCGGCTACAAAACTAAACCCATTCCAGTGTGTTTTAGGTTACTAACCTCCCCAGTTCCCATGGAACGCCAACTCCATGACTCCCTTGCAGTCAACTTATGGTTCAAGAAGAGAAGCAAGCGTGAGAGGTTGCACACTATCACCAGGAACAAACAGCACACGTGATCAAACAATTCACAGACAGATGTCGAGGTGGCCCTCCACAATATGAACCTGGGGATAGAGTGTGGATCTTCACTAAAGATATCTGAGTCACACACGGAAAAAGCTGAATCTCGCTACATTGGCCCATTCAAAGTTCTCCAAAGGATCAACAAAGTTACCTACAAGCTTGATCTACCATGCCACTGCTGCCTTGCAACATCATTTCATATCTCCAAGCTCAATGCTGCAACAGTCTAAAGACTGTTCTTCAGGATGTCTAGAATCCTGTTGCTCTTCGAGGAACTAAGTCCAAGGGAGTGGAGCTGAGCTTGTGGACCAGTGTCTGATACTGTGGAATGCCGAGCCAAAATCAATTAACAGCATTCTAACATAAGTGTCTTTGTTTTCCTTGTGTGATAAGGCGAGGTGGACAGCAGAAGATATAACTGTGTGAATTCTTAGTTCCTGATGTAATTCCTGTTTGGATGCAGTTCCTCTTTTCAAATTGTTTGCCAGGAGTTCCTCACTTGTCTCTGAAAAACACATATGTTTTTAAACTATACCATTTTTCTTTTTTCATTGTTTACTTTTGCTGTATTTTTCACTTTTCCCTGTTGCTCCATTTTCATTTTCTTGAAGTACTTTTTTTTCACCTAAAGACAGCCAGGGGAGACGATCCACATCAGATCTGTCTAAAATAATCTCCACAAAACTTGATTAAGGTACGTTTGACATTCAATATGGCAAACATTCAGCTTTTTCAGTGTGTCGAGAGCAGGATGTTTAGTCATTCTTCCTCTGCTGTTAGTAGCTTTATTTGTGATGTATGTATTAGTTAGCTCTCTGATTGAGAAGATTGCAGCATTAGAGCATCCAGATCCTCGAGACGGTTAGCAAGAGTGAGAGCAGCATAGTTTCATTTCAAGTCTCCAAGCTCGAACCAGTCATCCCAGGCCCCCTAGAAGAAAACATCCCTTCCTCTACACCCCCAGCTCCTCTATACATTGAAGAGCTATCGGCCTATATTTTCAAAGAGATCTCCCGCTGAAGAAGGGGCCAGCTACAAGGGCTATGGACCTGAGGAAAGGTGCTGGATCCCAGCCCAGGATGTTTCTGACCCACTGCTGTGTCAAAAATATCATGCCAAACACCCTGCCGGGTCCATGCCCCAGAGGGCGACCCACGAAGAACCCTGGTCCCGGAATGAGCTCTTAAAGGGGGCCGGGGGAGGGGATGGGAGGGGGCCTGATGGGGGCTACAGACATGACCACTGACTACAACTCCCAGAGTATTACTTCATGAAAATATATAAATACGAAGACTGATAATAGCTAGCAGTATGTTTTCCCCTGGAGACATGGCTTACGAGGCTTACAAGTATGATCTCCAGAGAGCCATTAAACATGCATGTTTGCATACAGTAAGTCAAGGATCTTGTTTTCTCTTGTCGAACATTTAACAAACTGGTGAAAAATAGGCAGAGTGGAGGAAAAGCTTTGGGGTGTTGTGTCTGCAGTATAGCAGTGATGCCACGGATGACGTCACATGTTACTTCCGTCAGCGAGGAAGGCGGAATGTAAACAACAATGGCATATGGGGATTCTCTCTGAAGATAATATGGGAGCAAACCTACTGCCAACAATTCAGTGTCCATGCTGGTGATGATAGCATTAGCATCAGGAATATGCGCTTGTAGCCATGTCTCATAATGGGCCATAACAAGCACATTGTCCTACATTTCTGATATTCTCTTTGGTATTTTGCATATGCTTCAAGAAGCCTATCTCCAGGTAACAAAGCAGGTTTGTGTAGCACTATCATCAGTTCCCGAGTGTAAACACTGCATTTTTCATTGGCAAAATAAAAGTTACAAATAGCACTAAACATTTAAACAACAATACTGAGCCACACTAAAATGACACACTTAAAAGATATGACTCAAGACTAGGAACTGTACTACAGAAAAGATGAAAAACTAAAACACTACACAGAGCTGATACTAGCACTGTGCCCAAAAGTGTCATTTACTCCTTTGTTGCTTCATTACAGTGTGTTTGATCTCAGTTTATTTTTTTTACTATCAGACAAAATCAAAGAGAAGAGACAGAGACCACAAGAAAGGGAAAGGGACAGATATGAGTAGAAACACACTATCTAAACAGCTATAATTACAATTAATGGGCACAGTTTGTATATATTCATGATGTATAATTAACTTTGAATTTAAATTCAAATTAATTCTCACGTACATATTTCAGTTTCTTAAAGACATTTAAATTGTATTAATTAAAAAATTTACAGACATGTGAGTCATGCATATGATGTGCATATGTTTGTGCATCAGAAAGAAAATAGGACTGTGTGTATATTTGTACGTGATTTTTTTTTTTCTGTGATAAAAGTTACACACACACACACACACACACACACACACACAAACAATTCTTTTTATGATCTTGTGATAAAATGATGATCTGACCTCAGTTTCTCCAGTGTACAGTGTGGATTCTCCAGTCCAGCAGAGAGCAGCTTCACTCCTGAATCCTGCAGTTTATTGTGACTCAGATCCAGTTCTCTCAGACTGGAGGAGTCTGAGCTGAGAAGTGAGGACAGAACTCTACAGCTTTCCTCTGTCAGATTACAATCACGCAGCCTGGAAGAGAAATAAGTAATAGTAACAGTGCAAACACACACACACACACACACACACACACACATAAAACACCAGTTGCTCCTGAAACAACAGCCTTTTAATATGTCATTTTGGGTGCTGCCTGGACACAACATGACTGACATCTCAAACTTAAACAACAGCACCTGTCAGACCCACAGAGTGCACGCCACTGCATTAGTGGTCGGTCAAAATTTTTGGTGAGCATTGTTCTGTGTGTGTACATTTAGACTGAAACAACAAACTATTTGAAATATATTTATAAATGAAAAAAATACTCACTTAGCTCTTCTGGTGCCTTTGAACAGTGGCAGCAACCTCAGAAAGCATTCCTCTGATGGGTCATATTTACTCAAATCAAACACATCCAGCTCCTGTTCTGAGTTCATTAACACAAACACCAGAGCTGACCATTGAGCAGGAGACAGACTGGTTCCACTGAGACGACGGTAACCTCCTCTTTTCAGGTAAGTTTGTATTTCCTGCACTAGAGAATGATCATTCAGTTCATTCAGACAGTGGAACAGATTGATGGATTTCTCTGGAGATGGATTCTCCCTGATCTTCTCTTTGATGTACTCCACTGTTTCCTGTTTGTTGTGAGAGCTGCTTCCTGTCTGTGGCATTAAGCCTCTTAAGAGAGTCTGATTGGACTCCAGTGAAAGACCCAGAAGGAAGCGGAGGAACAGGTCCAGGTCTCCATTCTCACTCTGTAAGGCCTTGTCCACTGCACTCCTGAGGAAATCAGACATGTGTGACTTGCTGAAAAGATCAGACAGATCAGTAGTTGGTTGTTCTGTTATGTTTCTGCTGATGAAGGAGAGAAATGCATATAAAGCAGCCAGAAACTCCTGAACACTCAGATGTACAAAGCTGAACACCTTCCCCAGGTGAAGCCCAAACTCATTTCTGAAGATTTGGGTACACACTCCTGAGTACACTGAAGCTTCTCTGACATCAATACCACACTCTCTCAGGTCTTCCTCATAGAAGATCAGGTTTCCTTTCTCCAGCTGTTGGAAAGCCAGTTTTCCTAGTGCCAGGATACTCTCTCTGGTCTGCTGAGGATCAGGGTCACATTTCTGATGGTACTTTTGGTCCTTGTGTTTGATCTGAAAGATCAGGAAGTGTGTGAACATTTGAGTCAGAGTCTTGGGGATCTCTCCACTCTCTGCTTCACACAACATTCTCTCTAGAACAGTGGCTGAGATCCAGCAGAAGACTGGGATGTGGCACATGATGTAGAGGCTTCTTGAAGACTTCATGTGTGTGATGATTTTATTGGCCAGGCTCTGATCACTGATCCTCTTCCTGAAGTACTCCTCTTTCTGAGGATCATTGAACCCTCGTACTTCTGTTACCTGGTCTACACACTCAGGAGGGATCTGATTGGCTGCTCCTGGTCGAGAGGTTATCCAGAGGAGAGCAGAGGGAAGCAGATTCCCCTTGATGAGGTTTGTCAGCAGCACATCCACTGAGGCTGACTCTGTCACGTCATACAATCTCTCATTGCTCTGGAAATTTAGAGGAAGTCGACACTCATCCAGACCATCAAAGATAAACATCACTTTGTAGGACTTGCAGTCTAATAATTCTAGTTTTCTCATTTCTGGGAAAAAGTCATGAATAAGTTTCATCAGACTGAGAGTTTTCTGCTTCATCAGGTTCAGCTCTCTAAAGGGAAGTGGAAACATGAAGGTGACGTCCTGATTTGCTTTTCCTTCAGCCCAGTCCAGAACGAACTTCTGCACAGAGACTGTTTTTCCAATTCCAGCTACTCCTTTAGTCACCACACTTCTTATAGACTTGTCTTTAAAGAGGTCATTACATTTGATGGGTGTCTCCTGTGTTGCTGGTCTCCTGGACGCTGTCTCAATCTGTCTCACCTCATGTTCATTATTGACATCTCCACTCCAGCCCTCTGTGATATAGAGCTCTGTGTAGATCTCATTCAGAAGTGCTGAGCTTCCATAATGTGAGATTCCTTCTTTAATTCTTTTGCATTTCTCTCTCAGGTTGGATTTGAGTTTTTGCTGATACTCAGAGCCCAGAGACTCTAATAAACAAAGGAAGACTCTAATAAACAAATGAATCATTTTAATGCACAATGCATTTAATGCACTAAAAAAGGAATAAATGCTAAGCATGCTAAAAATGCAATATTAAAAAGCCATATACATTTCTAATTCATGTTCTCAGTTAATGTTTGATAATCTTTATGACCTACTAAATCTTTCTGACTGTGCAGCCATTTATCATAATTAGTGTACTAATAGCTGCTGAAAACGTTGTTATGTTATTGTTGTGAAACCACAAAATGTAAATTCCTCTGTCTTGAAGATGTCAGAAATCTTAGTTACAACTTTACCTCTGACTGTTACAAAGGGCTGACACTGGAGACTACTTTCATAAATGTTAAATAAATGCTTCCTTAAAGAAAACTTAAAGAAAACACTATATCAATGATTAAACATATTTTTTTAATCTGTTTATGTGGAGACAGGTGATCATATCCGCTGTACATGTCTGTGAATGAGCTGTTACTATAGAAAAGATAACACATTAGAACGAGTGCATTAATATAAACCTGTTATTTACAGCTGCGTCACTGTCAGAGATGCTATTATAGAAAATTAATCAACACCTTCTGACCAATCACAATCCAGAATTTCACAGCACCATGGTGTAAGTGTATGTATGGACCAGTAGTAAATTCAAGGCCCAGAGCTCTTACTGTTCTGCAGTGTGTTAGCGAGATCTGTGTGGTTCATGTTCTTCAGCACGTGCAGCTCCTGGTTAGAAACACACAATAAGAGATCTAAATATTATAATATTACAACGTGAGAGATGATGTTATTTTATGAAAAGAAGAAAAGTGTCTGTGTTTTAACCGCAGGTAAAACTGCAATTCTGTCTGATTACCCACAAAGCTGTAAATCTTTAAATTGTCATTATCATGAATTTAAAAAGCCTGCAACCTACTCAGTCACATGTTACACACTTTAAAAATTCACACACCTTGAATATGGACTCCGACTGATTTCCGCTGAGGTCTGAGGTTGATTTCTTCTTTTGTGGTCTGTGAACAATCAAAACACATTTTTAAATAAAGAGACAGATTTTTAACACTACCCTTTTAACACAATACATTGGTTTTAGGATTTTCTAATTGACACAAACATATTTAGAAACATTTAGAAGTGCAGAGGCACACGTTCTAAGTCTGGTGTGCTGCAAATCCCAATAAGAGCCTTTATGGATGACGATCATCATGACAACATCAGTACCTCGCACCAGATGGGTTCTCCAAGGCTTAGAGAACCTCATCTCATGGGCAATGATGAGTTTCAAACCCAGCAAATATTGGTCCTTGGTGCTGAAGAAGGAGCGGTTGGTGAAAAAAATTCCTCTTCTCACTATCTGGTGTCAGTATTCTCTCTGTTTCTGAGCAGCTGGTGAAAAGCCTATGGAAATCTTTGACTCCAGCCTTAAAGAAAAAAACAATCAAAGACCTCAAAAACTGGTTCTCCAAGGTGGATAAGTCAGGCCTACCAGGAAGATTCAAGGCCTGGATTTACCAGCACACTATCCTGCCCAGGATTCTGTGGCCCCTGCTACTTTACAAGGTCCCCATGACAATGGTCGTGAAAAGTTTGCAGCTACCTTTGCTTGGTTTTCCCTGCAGTCTCAGTAGCGTGGCACTGTATGACAGTGAGCAGCCGTACTGAAGAGTTTATGGTGTCTCAAACAAGTGAGGCACTCCAGTATAGAGAATCCAAGGACTCCAAAGAGTCATCAGCTGGCACAGAGGTCAGAATGGGCAGGAAGTGGAGTCAATGCACTGGAGGTTGCAGAGTCCAGGCTGAGGCACAAATCTCTAGCAGAAAATGGAGCCACAGGCTGGGCTGGGCTAGGTTTCTTCCAGAGGATTCCAATAGAGAAGGTCCATGGCAAGGAGAAACACCACCTGATCCAGGGTGAGGTTTAAGCAGATGTGGAGGAAGAAAGAGCTAGCAGGATGGTGGGCCTTAGACATCAGGGAGCATGGATGAGGTGGGAATCTGCAATACAGTACAATCTCTCTGTGCCCACCTCCATCTGTCAGTGGATCACCAACTTCTTGACAGACAGGCAGCAGCTAGTGAGGCTGGGAAAATTCACATCTAGCACCTGCTCAGTCAGCACTGGCACTCCGCAGGGATGTGTGCTCTCCCCACTGGTATTCTCCCTCAACACAGGATCTACCATCTCACAAGACCTGAAGTGGGAGACCCACATAGACTCTATTTTGAAAAAGGCCCAGCAGAAATTGTACTTCCTTCACCAACTGAGGAAGTTCAACCTGCCAAAGGAGCTGCTGAACCAGTTCTACTCAGCTGTCATCAAGTCTTTTCTGTGCACTTCATTTACTGTCTGGTTTGGTTCTGCTACCAAATCAGATAGAAGAAGACAACGGACAGTCTGAATTGCTGAGAGGATTATTAGTGCTCCCCTGCCCACCCTACAGGACCTATACTCATCCAGAGTGAGGAAACGGGCAGGTAAAATAATTTCAGTCACCTCGCACCCAGGCCACAATCTCTCTGAACTGTTGCCCTCTGGCCGGCGCTTAAGAGCACTGACAACTACAACAACCAGGCACAAGAACAGCTTTTTCCCCACAAGCAATTTCCCTCATGAACAATTAACTAACTTCTAGGTCCTTCTTAGTGTAGTACCTCTCTGTGGATACAATTTTTTTGTGCAATATGTAGATTCTTTTACTATATTAGTAATATATTATTTACTATATAAAGGTCTTTCTGATTTCTGGTGAGCATTATCAGTGCCGAGTTATCTGGCAGACTACTACCATGTCCAGTTCCTAATATAGGTTGTTTATGATGGCTTACTAAGTCCTGCTAACCTCCACATCTGGGGAAAGCATGAAACACCAGCCTGCCCTCTTTGCTCTGAAAGGGGACCACTAGAGCACATCCTAAGCAGCTGCCCAAAGGCTCTTGGTTGAAAGCCGCTATTGTGGGTCCTCCACAAAACTCCATCCTGACATGG
Organism: Pangasianodon hypophthalmus; assembly: GCF_027358585.1. Lineage (NCBI taxonomy): Eukaryota > Metazoa > Chordata > Actinopteri > Siluriformes > Pangasiidae > Pangasianodon > Pangasianodon hypophthalmus. Next base: position 21,376,347 of record NC_069728.1, read on the forward strand.
TCACCTTTCCAGATACCACCAGACAGGTGATCATGGTACAACTCACCTTTCCCTGGGAAGAGCGCATGGAGGAGGCATATGAAAGGACACATGCCAAGTATCAGGAATTGGTGGAGCAATGCAAGAACCAGGGCTGGAACACTCAATTTGAGTCAATAGAGGTCAGCTTCTGGGGCTTTGCAGGCCGCTCACTGTGTAAAATCCTCACCCAGCTAGGCATAGTGTGGTTGGAAAAAATGAAGGCCATAAAATCTATTCCTGAAGCCACAGAGAGAGCCACAAGGTGCCTCCGGATTAAGAGGGTAGGCTCATGGTCTACTGCTGCTGGGAAGCAGGCCAGGGAATGATCACCCCTGGCCGGGTCACCTGGGCGAGGGTGTCTGATGTTGAAAGACCCGAAACACATCAGTGAGCATCTGTAAGATTTATTTTAGAAGCTACTGCTTCAACACCTGATAATGCTCATGAAGAGCTCCATAATGAGATGAGTGAGTTTGATCAGGTGGAACACTGCTGTTAAACACCTCACTATACTGACCTCAGATGAGTAGAACTGTCTCCATCTCTGAACTCAATTGGATGTCCCATTGACTCTTCACTCTTCATGGACACACAGCTGGGCTCTGGTGAGTCTGATCTTTTTCCCTCCATCATTCTAGAACACATATTTTATTAGAGCAAAAATTATAGGAAAAATGTGAATGCTAATATAAAATTACTTGTATATTTATGATTTCATACCAACTTTGAATCAGTGTTGCACATAAACTAGTAAAAATTTCCAGCCTGACCAGCAGCAAATTGCATAAAACAGATAAATCTTCTTCTTCTTTCGGCTTTTCCCTTCAGGGGTCGCAACAGCGAATCATCACTCTCCACCTGTCCTTATCTTCTGCATCCTCAACACTTGCACCCACTAGCTTCATATCCTCATTTATTACCTCCATATACCTCCTCTTTGGCCTTCCTCTTCGCCTCCTGCCTGGCAGCTCCATGTCCAACATTCTCCTACCAATATACTCACTCTCCCTCCTCTGAACATGTCCAAACCATCTTAATCTGGCCTCCCTAACTTTGGCCCCCAAACGTCCAACATGAGCTGTCCCTCTGATGTACTCGTTCCTAATCCTGTCCAACCTTGTCACTCTCAAAGAGAACCTCAACATCTTCAGCTCTGCTACCTCTAGCTCTGACTCCTGTCTCTTCCTCAGTGACACTGTCTCTAAACCATACAGCATAGCTGGTCTCACCACTGTCTTGTACACCTTCCCCTTGAGTCTCGCTGATATTTTTCTATCACACAGAACTGCCGACACCTTTCTCCACCCATTCCAACCTGTTTGCACCTCTTTCCCACACTCTCCATTACTCTGGACTGTTGACCCCAAGTACTTAAACTCCTGAACCTTCTTCACCTCTTCACCCTGTAATCTTACTGTTCGATTTCTCTCCCTTTCATTCACACACATGTACTCAGTCTTACTACGACTGACTTTCATTCCTCTTCTCTCCAGCGCAAACCTCCACCTCTCCAGGTTTTCCTCCACCTGCTCCCTGCTCTCACTATAGATCACAATGTCATCCGCAAACATCATTGTGTAAGGAGACTCCTGTCTGACCTCCTCTGACAACTGGTCCATTACCACAGCAAACAGGAAGGGGCTCAGAGCCGATCCCTGATGCAGTCCCACCTCCACTTTGAACTCCTCTGTCTGACCTACAGCACACCTCACCACTGTCCTGCACCTCTCATACATGTCCTGCACCACTCTGACATACTTCTCTGCTACTCCTGACTTCCTCATACAGTACCACAGCTCTTCTCTTGGCACCCTGTCATACACCTTCTCCAAGTCTAAAAAACATACAGTGCAACTCCCTCTGACCATCCCTATACTTCTCCATCAAAATTCTCAGAGCAAAAATTGCATCTGTTGTGCTCTTTCTGGGCATGAAGCCATACTGCTGCTCACAAATCTCCAATACCTTCCTTAACCTAGCTTCCACTACTCTTTCCCATAGCTTCATCGTATGGCTCATCAACTTTATCCCCCTATAGTTGCTGCAACTCTGCACATCATCCTTATTCTTAAAGATCGGCACTAATACACTACTTCTCCATTCCTCAGGCATCTTCTCACTCTCTAAAACCCTGTTAAACAAACTAGTTAAAAATTCCACTGCTGCCTCTCCTAGACACTTCCAGACCTCCACCGGGATGTCGTCAGGACCAACTGCCTTTCCACTTTTCATCCTCTTCAAAGCCTTCCTGACTTCATCCTTTCTAATCTTATCTACCTTCTGTTCCACAGAGGTCACCCTTTCTACTCTTTTTTCCCTCTCATTTTCCTCATTCATCAGCTCTTCAAAGTACTCCTTCCATCTCCTCTGTACACTCTCTTCACTTGTGAGCACCCTTCAATCTCTATCCTTAATAACTCTAACTTGCTGCACATCCTTCCCATCTCAATCCCTCTGCCTAGCTAACCTGTATAAGTCCTGCATAAAACAGATATATAATGAAATAAATAAAGCCAAGACAAGCACCATGGGCAAAAATAGTGTGAAAATGAGAATTAACGTCTATTTTACAATCTGTAATACAAAAATTAATTCTGTTAATCCTTTCATTAATCCTTTAACAAGACAACAACAAATAGTCACTATGGCCTTCTCAGACTCCAGCCCTGATCTACAGAAGGCCTACAACAGAAATTTCAAGAAAAATATTGGCTAATTTCTTCAGGGAATATGACTGACATTAGAGGAATACTAATGGACATGCAAATTAAAGAATATTTACTGTACATCACATTCAGAAAGGGAGATGCAAACTTTTAAACTGATGCCATTTTAAAAATTTCACTGTTAGTACCTTAACATACACTATTATACCCTTATAATATCTGAAACACTAAATGTATTTTTTTAACAAAATACACTTATTTGTCATTTTTATTTAGTCTTAAATGAGGATTCCTGCACAGAATTAAAATTTAATATATTCGTCAATCTGTGTATTACACTGTTGTATAGGATTGTATCGCTTAGTGTTGAATTTTAACAGATATCATTATTTCGAATAGTTTTACTGTTCTTACCCATCAAAGTTAAACTACAATACCTCGAATGCAATACACAAATATGTATTCAGCCACTGGTTATCCCTACTGATGAACCATACCGTAGCCCTGCGTGAGACACATCACTGTGATGTCTTCCTCTGATGCATATTCCTCTGGGAATATTTTTAATTGCAAGCCAGAATTTGTTTTGGTTCAGCCACCAAAACAGACAAAAGACGGCTTCAACAGACTGTGAAGTCAGCTGATAGGATCATCGTTGCCCCCTGTGTTCATCTGTAGGATTTATTTTAGAAGCCACTGCTTCAACACCTGATAAAGTTCATGAAGAGCTTCATAATGAGATGAGTGAGTTTGATCAGGTGGAACACTGCAGTAAAACACCTCACTATACTGACCTCAGATGAGTAGAACTGTCTCCATCTCTGAACTCGATTGGATGTCCCATTGACTCTTCACTCTTCATGGACACACAGCTGGGTTCTGGTGAGTCTGATCTTTTTCCCTCCATCATTCTAGAACACATATTTAATTAGAGCAAAAATTATAGGAAAAATATGAATGCTAATATAATATTGTTTGTATATTTATGGTTTTACGCCAACTTTCAACCAGCAACATATAAAATGCTGCTGTAAACAATAACACACTTGACCTCTGTTACACCACAATAAAGGATGCATATCGTTCTGTTCCCAGAGCAGCTCTGGGACTCTCTGATCACTGCCTAGTTTATCTTGTCCCAGCATACAGGCAAAAACTAACATCTGCCAAGCCTGTAGTAAGGACTATGAAGAGATGGACTAATGAAGCAGGATGGGATCTACAAGCCTGTTTTGCCTGCACTGATTGAAGTGTTTTTGAAGCTGCAGCCACTGATTTGGATGAACTCACTGATACTGTGACATCCTATATCAGTTTCTGTGAGGACATGTGTGTTCCCACCAGGACTTATTTAAAATATAACAACGACAAACCGTGGTTTACTATGAAACTCATACAGCTTCATCAAGCCGAAGTGAGGACAAAGTGCTGTACAATCAGGCCAAAAACAGATTGACAATGGAGATAAGAGTGGTTAAAAGAAGCTACTCTGAAAAGCTGAAAAAACAGTTTTCAGCCAATGACCCTGCTTCATTATGGAACAGCCTGAAAGCCATCACCAACTGCAAGACATTATCCCCTCAATCTGTTGGGAATCAACAACTGGCTGACGATCTGAGCCATTTCTACTGTAGGTTTGAAAAAGCAATCTCACACCCCACACCCACTCTGACCAACATCTCTTCACACAAACATCAACATCGACACCCCCCCTCACCACAAGCCATTTCCCTCATGAACAGTTAACTACTTCTAGGTCCTTCTTAGTGTATTACCTCTCTGTGGATAAATTTTTTTGTGCAATATGTAAATTCATTCTTTACTATATTACCTGTACACATATCATTAATGCTTGTGCCATTGCCTTCACCTTGCACATAGCTGTATTATATCTGTACATATATCTATTCCGTTTAAGCCTGTTGTGTCTGCTGTACAGTGTTAGATATTCTCTCATATTATTATTATTATTTGTAAATTTTATTATTACATGTCTTGCCATTTTATTGGTATGTGTGTTCTGGAAGCTTCATACCAAGTCAAATTCCTTGTGTGTGTGAGCACACTTGGCAATAAACGCTCATTCTGATTCTGATTCTAAAACACCTCACTATACTGACCTCAGATGAGTAGAATTGTCTCTGTCTCTGAACTCGATTGGATGTCCCATTGACTCATTACTCTTCATGGACACACAGCTGGGTTCTGGTGAGGCTGATCTTTTTCCCTCCATCATTCTAGAACACATATTTTATTAGAGCAAAAATTATAGGAAAAATGTGAATGCTAATATAATATTGTTTGTATATTTATGGTTTCACACCAACTTTGAATCAGTGTTGCACATAATCCAGTAAAAATTTCCAGCCTGACCAGCAGCAAATTGCATAAAACAGATAAATAATGAAATAAATAAAGCCAAGACAAACACCATGGGCAAAAAATAGTGTGAAAATGAGAATTAATGTCTATTTTACAATCTGTCAACAGAATTTATTTTTGTAAATCCTTTCATTAATCCTTTAACAAGACAACAACAAATAGTCACTATGGCCTTCTCAGACTCCAGCCCTGATCTACAGAAGGCCTACAACAGAAATTTCAAGAAAAATATTGGCTAATTTCTTCAGGGAATATGACTGACATTAGAGGAATACTAATGGACATGCAAATTAAAGAATATTTACTGTACATCACATTCAGAAAGGGAGATGCAAACTTTTAAACTGATGCCATTTTAAAAATTTCACTGTTAGTACCTTAACATACACTATTATACCCTTATAATATCTGAAACACTAAATGTATTTTTTTAACAAAATACACTTATTTGTCATTTTTATTTAGTCTTAAATGAGGATTCCTGCACAGAATTAAAATTTAATATATTTGTCAATCTGTGTATTACACTGTTGTATAGGATTGTATCGCTTAGTGTTGAATTTTAACAGATATCATTATTTCGAATCGTTTTACTGTTCTTACCCATCAAAGTTAAACTACAATACTTCGAATGCAATACACAAATATGTATTCAGCCACTGGTTATCCCTACTGATGAACCATACCGTAGCCCTGCGTGAGACACATCACTGTGATGTCTTCCTCTGATGCATATTCCTCTGGGAATATTTTTAATTGCAAGCCAGAATTTGTTTTCTAAAATGTTGCATTGTGAATGCTATCAAACCAGACAAATTTCCAAGCCTCAGATGCAACAGTTATACTCAGCCATCACTGACATCACTGTTCTGTGCACTTCAATAACTGAGTGGTTCAGCCACCAAATCGGACAAAAGGCAGCTTCAATGGACTGTCAAGAGAGCTGATAGGATCATTGGTGCCTCCTGTTATGCATCTGTAGGATTTATTTGAGAAGCTACTGCTTCAACCCCCGATAAAGCTCATGAAGAGCTTCATAATGAGATGAGTGAGTTTGATCAGGTGGAACACTGCTGTAAAACACCTCACTATACTGACCTCAGATGAGTAGAATTGTCTCCATCTCTGAACTCAATTGGATGATCCTTTGACCAGTCACTCTTCATGGACACACAGCTGGGTTCTGGTGAGGCTGATCTTTTTCCCTCCATCATTCTAGAAAATGTATTTTATTAGAGCAAAAATTATAGGAAATATTTGAATGCTAATATAATATTGTTTGTATATTTATGGTTTCACACCAACTTTGAATCAGTGTTGCACATAATCCAGTAAAAATTTCCAGCCTGACCAGCAGCAAATTGCATAAAACAGATAAATAATGAAATAAATAAAGCCAAGACAAACACCATGGGCAAAAATAGTGTGAAAATGAGAATTAATGTCTATTTTACAATCTGTCTACAAAAATAAATTCTATTAATCCTTGAACAAGACAACAACAAATAGTCACTGTGGCCTTCTCAGACTCCAGCCCTGAGCTACAGAAGGCTTACAACAGAAATTTCAAGAAATTTCTGCCTACTCTCCAGGACTGTACACCTCCAGAGTCAGAAAGTGGGTGCAAAAAATGATCACCATTCCCACACACCCGAGCCATAACCTCTTTGAACTCCTCTGCAGATCCACTACTGAATCTAATTGGGTGTATAAACAAAATCCTTGTTTCCCAGCAATAAATAATACTGTACTCTCTCAGCTCTGTTAAACACAGTGTTCATCATTAAACACCAATAAACCCATTTTATTAATTCAGCTACAGTCTGCACACTTATTCAATCAGGTGACAGGCCTCATACCTCATGAATTATGCAGATGTCAGGTCTCAGCTGGGTCTTAACACCTGTAGAGTTCATTGACTCAGTGCTATGCTGGTACACATTACATTACACAGTCCTTTTTACTTTTCTCTCAGTGAATGATTTCTCTAAACTGTTCTTAGATCAGATCAGTGATATATTCACTGCTGTTAAACACCTTAAAGCAGAGTTTAGTTCCTCTGTTAACTAGTGAGTGTTTAGAGATACAGATCTGTTTCCTTGAGACGGTGTGTATTTATTGCTGGTGAATGGAAAAGTAACTCACCTCTCGTCTTTCTTTAAGTCCTGTTTTCCAGACACACTCATGTTGGAGGTCATGTCTCCTTCTCCAGATTAAAGCAGCACATACGTTTACTTCACTCCAACATCGGTGTGTTAAATCGAACCCTGTATCAGCACAGAGTTCACTTACAGGTAATAGCCACCTTATCAAGTCATAAAACAACCTGTGTACATTAAAACTTCAGTAAAAACTCACAAAACTTTTCTCCCTCAAGTGTACATTCAATGTGTTTACATATTATAGCTTTAGATTTTGATACTCACTGTGTTTTTACTCAGGGAAAGTTTTATTTTCCCCTCGTCACAAAACGGAGCTTCTGAGACTCACTTTCAGTTACACCCTCCAAATGTTTTCTTCTGCAGAGGGCAAAGGACAGTGTTTACAGAATATAAAAACATAAATGTGCACACACACACACACACACACACACACACACACACACAGGATTTTGGATAGAACACTGGGTATACAGTGTGTGTGTGTGTGTGTGTGTGTGTGTAAATGTGAGTGAGTGTGTATCAGTGTGTTACTTTAAATGTTAACTTGGGGCTCTAATAATGTGCATAATAATATTGAATAATAATAATTAATAATAATTCATAAATAAAATATAATAAAACCAATAATACATTATTCATTATTATGTCAATTGAACATAATTTAACAAAATTAAAAAAAAGTAGAGTTTGGGATAATAAGTTCTAAGAAAAAGATAATAAGAATGCTGGGGGAAATAAAGCTCACAATTTTGAGACAGTATGTTAGAAATCTGAAATCCGAAAAGAGCTACTGTAGCACAAATTGCTGAAAAAGTTAATGCTGGCTATAGACACGTACCACCTACCTAAACATTCCTCCAGACCGAGTTACACCCTTTCATGGCAACGGTATTGCGTAATGGCAGTGGCCTCTTTCAACAGGATAATGCGCCCTGCCACACTGCAAAAATTGTTCAGGAATGGTTTGAGTAACATGACAAAGAGTTCAAGTTGTTGATTTGGCCTCCAAATTCGCCAGATCTCAATCTGATTGAGCATCTGTGGGATGTGCTGGACAAACAAGTCTGATCCATTACTCCACGGGTTCCAACCCATCGCATGGCACAGTCGCACACACATTCACACACTACAGACTTTGGGAATGCCAATCAGGAGGAAACCCCCAAAGCACGGAGAGAACATGCAAACTCCGCCCACACAGAGCGGAAGCAGGAATTGAACCCCCATATATATATATATATATATATATATATATATATATATATATATATATATATATATATATATATATATATCCCATCCTGAAGAAACCCACTCTAGATCCCTCTGCCATCAGATCCCTCTACCGACTGGTATCACTTCTCTCTTTTCTTTCTAAAACCCTTGAACAAACTGTCTATAACCAGCTGTCTTGCTATCTCTCACAGAACAACCTCCAAGATCCCAATCAGTCTGGCTTCAAACCGGCACACTCCACAGAGACTGCCCTTTTGGCCGTCACTGAGAAGCTACGTGCCGCTAGATCAGCCAAACTGTCTTCAGTTCTCATCCTCCTTGACCTTTCAGCAGCGTTTGACACGGTGAACCACAAGACTCTCCTATCCACCCTCATGAGCCTAGGAATTCGTGGTGCAGCATGGCAATGGTTTGCTTCCTACCTGGAAGATCGGTCATATCAGGTGACATGGAGGGGATCCACATCTGCTCCTCACAGACTCTCCACTGGTGTTCCACAAGGCTCAGTACTTGGTCCTCTCCTGTTCTCCCTCTATACTCAATCTCTTGGTGCGGTCATATCCTCACATGGGTTTTCATACCATTGCTATGCAGATGACACTCAACTCATCCTCTCCTTCCCTCCCTCAGACTCTCATGTTTCTGCTCGGATATCAGCTTGTCTGGCTGACATCTCATCATGGATGACAACTCATCAGCTGAAACTTAATCCCACCAAAACTGAACTGCTGTTCATCCCAGGTGATTCATCCCCATCTCAGGATCTTGCAGTTTCCCTGGACAATTCTCTGATCTCGCCTTCGGTTACTGCATGCAACCTTGGGGTAACCATGGACAATCAACTGTCCTTCTCCTCTCACATTGCTAATCTAACACGCTCATGTCGATTTCTCCTTTATAACATCAGAAGAATTCGTCCACTTCTCTCCACACAGGCCACACAGGTGCTTGTTCAGTCCCTTGTCATTTCAAGACTGGACTACTGCGACTCACTCCTGGCAGGTCTGCCTCTGAGCGCCATTCGTCCTCTGCAACTGATCCAGAATGCAGCTGCACGATTGGTTTTCAACCTTCCTAAATTTTCCCACACCACCCCATTGCTGCACTCCCTCCACTGGCTTCCTGTAGCTGCTGCATCAGATTTAAAAGGCTGATGCTTGCCTACAAAGCCAGAAACAGACCAGCACCCACTTATCTCAAAGCACTTATCACACCTCGAGCGCCACCACGCTCCCTCCGATCCTCTATCACTGCTCAACTGGTCCCACCATCTCTCAGGGTACAAGGAAGGCCTGCATCGAGACTCTTCTCTGTTCTGGCACCAAGGTGGTGGAATGAACTTCCCCTAGATGTCCGAACAGCTGAGTCACTGGCAGTCTTCAAACGACGTCTAAAGACTTACCTCTTCATAAAATACTTAAATTAGCACTTTCACAAAAAAAAAAAAAAAAAGCATCTCCCCAACAGAGTTTTGGACTGATGATATTCCTAGTTTGTGACCTAGCGAGCCAATATCAGAATGTATTTTTGATAGACTTCAAAGCACTATTGTAAGTCGCTCTGGATAAGGGCGTCTGCCAAATGCCATAAATGTAAATGTAAGTGGACAACCTGAGTGCGTGTGGCTGCAAGGCGGAGTGAGGGAATTCAGCTCGGCTGGCAGCTACTAATGACAGCGGCGTGAATCTACCCTCCTGGAGAAAACGGAGGGATATAAAAGGAGCCAGTGGCTGCTCTTGAGAGAGACTTGTTGAGGCTATCCACCTGACTAATGACTTTCTCTCTCTTTTCCCCAGACGCAGACGTCAGCAAGGAAGAAGAGCCTCAACCTCGGCATGCCAGCCTCAGCCCAGCTTGAGAGCAACCGCCATACACCCTCTGTCCCGTCGCCACGCCGCTGTCTTCAGCCTGCCTCACTCGGCCCCGGGATGACACTCACATCAAATTTTTTAATGAAACATCTCACATTTTTAGCCAGTTAGTTTTTATTTTGTACTACACACGCTGTACATGAATATATCAATATGTATACAAAATTGTATTAAATCACAGGTAGATAAAAAAAAAGAGTGCATGAACTTTCTTCATTTAAAAAAAAATATGTTAAAGTTAGATGCAGTTATAAAAATTATATGAAAAAATTAAAAATTATATGCGACTTTATAGTATAGTTATTGCACTTGTTTTATTTTTCCACAAAGAAATATCAAGTTTTCTGCAAAAACAGTTTAAGTCCGGCAGAAGAAACCTGCTGGTCTGGACCCAAGTGTCAGAGGTAAAGTCATTTATCACCATGACAAGAAATCAGGCAGTCGTTAACATAATGACCAACATAAAACAGTTTAACATACAACAAGCACAGGTTTGAAAGTTATTTTTGAGGAGAAATGATGAAATCAGCATTAAATATCACTTCAAATGCTTAACTGTCACGTCACAAAAACCGACGGATTCCATGTTGAGGCAAAATGCATCGTACTCAGTCCTGGTGAGGTAGTATGACTAAAATCTGTTAGAGAGAGAAAAGGACAGAATGACAGACAATGTTAATCACAGTAGATCATCAGAGTCTTTATGAGCAACGTTACTGTCAACACACACACACACACTGTTCCATTCCACTCTCCCCACCCCTCATATAGTGTGTGTTGATGAGTGTGGAATCTTAAAACTGTTTCAGAAATTCAACTGCATATAAATACTGTAAGAGCACTACAGAACAAATCTCTTATCCTCTATCTTTGTCTGAAACACACTAGTGTGTGTGTGTGTGTGTGTAAAGAGACAGTAAGTCAATAACTCACCGTAGTTTATCCAGTTTACTGTGTGGATTCTCCAATAGATCAGAGAGCAGTTTCACTCCTGATTCTACTGTTTTATTTCCATACAGACTCAGTTCTCTCAGGTGTGATGAGTTTGACCTCAGAGCTGAAGCCAGAGCAGCACAACCTTCAACTGTAATACGGCAGGAACTCAGCCTGTAAGAAGGAAAAAATTCTCACACTTAACACATTTAGTTTTACCACTGAAAACATCAACTACACAAAATCTTTACATACTGTACATTTACTCTCCATCTCACACACACAACAATGAAAATACACTATATTACCGAAAGTATTCGGTCACCTGCCTTGACTCACATATGAACTTAAGTGCCATCCCATTCCTAACCCATAGGGTTCAGTATGATGTCGGTCCACCTTTTGCAGCTATTACAGCTTCAACTCTTCTGGGAAGGCTGTCCACAAGGTTGAGGAGTGTGTTTATAGGAATTTTTGACCATTCTTCCAAAAGCGCATTGGTGAGGTCACACACTGATGTTGGTTGAGAAGGCTTGGCTCTCAGTCTCCGCTCTAATTCATCCCAAAGGTGTTCTATCGGGTTCAGGTCAGGACTCTGTGCAGGCCAGTCAAGTTCATCCACACCAGACTCTGTCATCCATGTCTTTATGGACCTTGCTTTGTGCACTGGTGCACAGTCATGTTGGAAGAGGAAGGGGCCCGCTCCAAACTGTTCCCACAAGGTTGGGAGCATGGAATTGTCCAAAATGTTTTGGTATCCTGAAGCATTCAAAGTTCCTTTCACTGGAACTAAGGGGCCAAGCCCAACTCCTGAAAAACAACCCCACACCATAATTCCTCCTCCACCAAATTTCACACTTGGCACAATGCAGTCCGAAATGTACCGTTCTCCTGGCAACCTCCAAACCCAGACTCGTCCATCAGACTGCCAGATGGAAAAGCGTGATTCATCACTCCAGAGAACGCGTCTCCACTGCTCTAGAGTCCAGTGGCGGCGTGCTTTACACCACTGCATCCGACGCTTTGCATTGCACTTGGTGATGTGTGGCTTGGATGCAGCTGCTCGGCCATGGAAACCCATTCCATGAAGCTCTCTGCGTACTGTACTTGGGCTAATCTGAAGGTCACATGAAGTTTGGAGCTCTGTAGCAATTGACTGTGAAGAAAGTCGACGACCTCTTTGCACTATGCGCTTCAGCATCCGCTGACCCCTCTCCGTCAGTTTACGTGGCCTACCACTTCGTGGCTGAGTTGCTGTTGTTCCCAAACTCTTCCATTTTGTTATGATAAAGCTGACAGTTGACTGTGGAATATTTAGGAGCGAGGAAATTTCACGACTGCATTTGTTGCACAGGTGGCATCCTATGACAGTTCCACGCTGGAATTCACTGAGCTCCTGAGAGCGGCCCATTCTTTCACAAATGTTTGTAAAAACAGTCTGCATGCCTAAGTGCTTGATTTTATACACCTGTGGCCAGGCCAAGTGATTAGGACACCTGATTCTGATCATTTGGATGGGTGACCGAATACTTTTGGTAATATAGTGTATATAAAATCATTACAATTAAAAGTAAGTCAGTGACTCACCGAAGTATCTGCAGTGTACAGTGTGGATTCTCCAGTCCAGCAGAGAGCAGCTTCACTCCTGAATCCTGCAGGTTATTGTCACACAGGTTCAGTTCTCTCAGACTGGAGGAGTTCAAGCTGAGAGCTGAGGACAGAACTCTACAGCTTTCCTCTGTCAGATTACACCCACACAGCCTAGAAGAGAAATGATGAAATATCAGAACACTGATCTCAAACACACACACACACAGCCATAATACACTTACTCTTTACCATGTAACAGAAATGTGAGTGTGTTTCTCTCACACACAGAAATCAGAGGACAGGACGCCACATCAGCACATTTACAGGAGCAGCGACGTCTTTCTTCACTTCACAATCTCTCAGTTACAATTTATTATAACACCATTAGCTGATCTACATAACACACACATGTAAGAGAGAGAGCAGCCTACAAACACTACACTCTGATCTGTGTTCATGTCTCTACTAACACTACATTCTAATCTGTGTTCAAATTTCTATAACCAAAGCTGCAGATATAGTGCATTTGGTACAGACTAACCACACTTTTGGTTTAAATACGAAAACAGATATGAATATTTTGAGCACTAAAGAGATACAAACACAGATAATGTCTGTGGAAGTGGGAGTGTGCTCAAGCACCGGTTTGAGAATAGAGGAGGTGAATGGAGAATGGAGCCGGAGAAGGTGAGTGGTAAGAAATGCAGACCTGTGGGGAATTGTACTAATGAGTGTTCTTTGTTTAAGTGAGTGGCAGTGAGGATAAAAAGGAGAAAGACGAGCGCCTCAAGAAAGAGAGCTGGCCAGCACAAAGCAGTGCATGTGCATGTCTGTGATTTAAACTCTGAAAAGCAAAAGTAAAGCTGTGAATAAAGCTTTTTGAGTTATCCCAAGCCTGCCTCCAACTTCCTCATTCCCAACCCAGGGAATTCTTACACTGGTGATGAAACCCGGGATTGAGGAAAAGAGCGTCGTCATGGAGTCCTCACCACTGGCTGAGATTGTCAGATCCGTCGCCAGCCTCCATGAGACCCAGCATCAGGCCCTCTTCCAGCTATGCCAAGACCAGGAGCAGCGCATCTAGGCCCTGCTTGAAGCCCAGGCGGAGGTCCAGCAGGTGCCCCAGAGCCTGGTCCAGCAGGCAGGTGCTCCAGCAGCCACCACAGTGGCCGCCGTGTGCTCAGACCACATCACCCTCACAAAGATGGGACTGCAGGACAACCCGGAAGCCCAACTTATGGCCCAGCAGCTCCCTATGGTGAACCTGCTGGAGTACACGGACATGAATCAGGTGATATTGGAATGGGTCTGTCGCACCCCCAAACAGCACCATCAGCATTTCTGCTCACTGATACTCAGCGAGAGCGGTCGCCCATTCGCATTCGCCCAGAAGCTTCAGGACACCTGCTGAAGATGGCTGCTGGCAGAGGGGTGCGACACCGAAGGAGTAGTTGACCTCATGATGCTAGAGCAGTTCATAGCCAGATTACTGGAGGGAACAACCGAACAGAGGGAACTGGGTCCAATGCCAGTGTCCGGCGTCGCTCGATGAGGCAGTCCAGCTGGCAGAGGACCACGTGGTGGCATACCCATGGGCAGGCGAACCCTTCCCTTTTCTCTCCCTCTCTCTTTCTCATACCTCTCCCTCTCCTCCTCGCCCCCGTCTTTTCCCCATCCCTGCACCACGGAAACGGGGGCCAATTCCCCTGAAACCAGCTGTCCGGACCCTTGCTTTATTTCCCCCTCCCTCTCTCCCTATGCCTGTCTCCTCTCTCCCCCAGGTGGGTGAATCCAGGGCCACAGGTGTGGGAGTAAAGCCTGGGCCGGTGTGCTAGCATTGTGGGGAGCCCAGGCATTTCCAGGACCAATGCAACTTGATGAAGGTGGGGGCATTAGTCCGGATCCCCGACATGCCGCAGGCTGCCCCGATCGAGCTGGGATGTGTTCAAGAAGGGACATACCACGTATTGGCAGATGGTGGCTGTAACCAAACCTCGATTTATCAATACGTGGTTCATGGTGAGGCATTGCGGAAGCCACGTATGGTGAAGGTGAGGTGTGTGCAGAGGGATGTTCACGAATATCTGCTGGTGCTGGTCATCATCAAATTCTGTGCGCAAAACCAAATAGTGGAGGTGCTGGTCAGTCCTCGCCTCACCCATCCACTAACCCTGGAAACAAAGTGTCTAGGGTTTTGAGCATTAGCAAAAGAAATGTTTGTGGATGGGTCATGCAGTAGTGAGAGTCGGTGTGGAATGTGCGCAGCACTGACTGAGGAGGCAGTACCAGGGCCGTCAATGTCAGCTCCATGTCAGGGGGACACAGAGAGTGGGGAGGGGATTCCTCAGGGTATTTCTCCTTGGAGCAGTCACGTGATGAGACCCTGAGGCACGCCTTTGAACAAGTGAGAGTAATTAAATTGGGCCATGGGCAGGTGCATCCCCAAGTTGATAAGACAGCAGCGATTGTGGTCTGCCCGAGACACAGGACCAAAAAGGAGGTGAGGGCTGGGGCTGGCTGGCTATTATCGTAGGTTTGTGCCTAATTATTCGGATGTCACCAATCAGCTGACTGATCTCACTAAAAAGGGAGCACTAGATCCAGTCCAATGGAGGGTGCCATGCCAGCAGGCTTTTGCTCAAGTAAAAGCTGCACTCTTTGGCGGACCACTCTTACATTCTCCTGATTTCTCTCTCCCTTTTGTTTTACATACAGATACATCAGACAGGAGACTGGGGGTCATGTTTTCCCAGGTGATGGAGGAGGAGTACTGCCCCGTGCTGTACATCAGCCACAAGCTCTCAGTGCGAGAGACTAAGTACAGCACGATAGAGAAGAAGTGCCTGGCCATCAAATGGGCGGTTCTCACCCTCCGGTACTATCTGTTGGGATGGGCCTTCTCCCTCTGTTCGGAGCATGCCCCACTCTAGTGGCTCCATCACATGAAAGATGCCAACGTGTGGATCACCTGTTGGGATTTGGCACTTCAGCCATTTAAGTTTGAGGTGGTCCACAGGCCGGGGTGGTGCAGATGGCTGTGGCAGATTTCCTCTGGGGGAGTTGCCTCCCACTTCCTCATTCCCTACCCAGAGAAGTCTTTGTGTTATACCCTAATACAAACACAAGTTCAGCTATAAACAGCTATAATTACAATTCATAATTACAGTTTTTAATGTAAAAGCATATTATAAAAGGCACAGCTACATAAAAAGCAGTTCAAATAAATCTTAATGATAAACTGATGATCTGACCTCAGTATCTCCAGTGTACAGTGTGGATTCTCCAGTCCAGCAGAGAACAGCTTCACTCCTGAATCCTGCAGTTTATTGTAACTCAGGTCCAGTTTTCTCAGACTGGAGGAGTTTGAGCTGAGAACTGAGGACAGAGCTCTACAGCTTTCCTCTGTCAGATCACACCCACGTAGTCTGGAAGAGAAACAATGAAATATTTTACTTATTCAGCAGCTCTGGGGAAATTTTTGCTGGAGAACATTATAGGTACCATGTATCCACAAAGAGGGGGCATCCTTTTATTAAAGTACTTCTAGAGTAACCTGAAGAATGTTACAGGAGATATACATCACTCATGCAAACCATCAAATGGGCACGACCAGCCTTTGTTCCTTCTCTCTGGTCTAACCCGCACACTGGGTGGACCATGAAAGAGAGGAACTTTAGGCTCTCTCGGGCTGATCACCCTTAAAAGGCTCAAGTCATATTCCTCTTGCAATCTCTACAAACTGAGCAACTGTACTGAGTAAGACTCTACATCTGGGCAGGAAAATATAATACTATCGTTTCTTCAAAATTTTACCATGCTCAGAAAATTACTTGGCAAACTGCTTGTTAAAATCAGCATTATTTTAAACTCAGGGAATCACATGCACCACCATGAAATCCACCCTCTCTCACTCTCTTTGATCTGTCTTTAGTCTCTAATCTCTTATCTAAGCTAGTCCATAGCTAGTGCTGAGGATGACGTGGCACTAAATGCAAAGGAGCTGTGCTGCGTTGGGTGGCATTTGTCAGCGTACCCATGTGTGTATGAAGAAAATCTGTGTTACTGAAACTTTCGTAAAACCTGGCAGTGTTCTTTGTTTGGTTCAGTTTAAGCAATCATTTACACATGACTTTACTAAAAGGCCCAATTATTTAGTGTCTGTGAGTTAGGAAAGAGGTGTGTGTGTGTGTGTGTCTGTGTGTCTGATGTTCTTACTCCAGTTTCTCCAGTGTACAGTGTGGATTCTCCAGTCCAGCAGAGAGCAGCGTCACTCCTGAATCCTGCAGGTTATTGTAACTCAGGTCCAGTTCTCTCAGACTGGAGGAGTTTGAGCTGAGAACTGAGGACAGAACTCTACAGCTTTCCTCTGTCAGATTACACACACACAGCCTGGAAGAGAAATGATGAAATATCAGAACACTGATCTCAAGCACACAAACACACAGCCATAATACACTTACTCTTTACCATGTAACAGAAATGTGAGTGTGTTTCTCTCACACACAGAAATCAGAGGACAGGACGCCACATCAGCACATTTACAGGAGCAGCGACGTCTTTCTGCACTCCACAATCTCTCAGCTACAATTTATTATAACACCATTAGCTCATGTACATAACACGCACACGTGAGAGAGAGCAGCCTACAAACACTACACTCTGATCTGCGTTCACGTCTCTACAAACACTACACTCTGATCTGCGTTCGCGTCTCTACAGACACTACACTATAGAAAATAAACAACTATATAACTGTACACTACCAGTTAAGAACATTCTAATATTAAGCCAATTTCAATGATGTTATATATATATATATACACCGAAAATATAATCAACATACATAACTAACATGACCTCATGGAGCTGTTACCATTTTATAGACCTGTTTCTATTGTTCTACTGAAGCAAAATTATTTTCAAATATGGTTGAATATTTTATAATTTTATAATTTATGTTAATTTTACCATTCCTAATTTAATTATGGTTGGTAGGCTGCACTGCTCTCTGAGAACTTCACGGCTGGAGTGCAGTAAACTTTGTGCCACTCTGGTATAATTTTCATATTTTCCAGTCTTTTTCCTTAACAGTGATGGGTGTTTAGAATAGGTATCTGTAGCTGTTACTTCTGCAGACACAAACAAAAGAAAAATATACAGGCTAGCAGACTAAAAAAAGAGAGACATCATCTCTCTCTTTCTCTTTCTCTAAATCTATAACACTGATCATACTTATCACTGTTTTGAGAAGGTAATAATCAACATTAGAGTTATCAGTTAGCCAGCTAGCTTGTTGCTAATGCTACTCGCTATTGTCCACTGTTTGTTTAAAGATGATTAGAGTACCAATTAACAAGTATTAATCCAGTGTTACATTAAAATAACAAAACATGCAGTAATACATTTATAAATAAAAATACTCACTCAGCTTTTCTGGAGGTTTTGACCACTGGCAGCAGCCTCAGAAGACATTAATCTGATGGATCATATTTATGCAAATTAAACTCATCCAGCAGCTGTTCTGAGTTCAGTATCACAAACACAAAAGCTGACCACTGAGCAGGAGAGAGGCTGGTTCCACTGAGACTACAATAATATTCTCTGTTCAGGTAAGTTTGTACTTCCTGCAGTAGAGAATGCTCATTTAGTTCATTCAGACAGTGGAACAGATTGATGGATTTCTCTGGAGATGGATTCTCCCTGATCTTCTCCTTGATGTACTTGACTGTTTCCTGTTTGCTGTGAGAGCTACTTCCTGTCTGTGGCATTAAACCTTGTAAGAGAGTCTGATTGGACTCCAGAGAGAGACCGAGAAGGAACCGGAGGAACAGGTCCAGGTCTCCATTCTCACTCTGTAAGGCCTTGTCCACTGCACTCCTGAGGAAATCAGACATGTGTGACTTGCTGAAAAGATCAGACAGATCAGTAGTTGGTTGTTCTGTTATGTTTCTGCTGATGAAGGAGAGAAATGCATATAAAGCAGCCAGAAACTCCTGAACACTCAGATGTACAAAGCTGAACACCTTCCCCAGGTGAAGCCCAAACTCCTCTCTGAAGATTTGGGTACACACTCCTGAGTACACTGACACTTCTCTGACATCAATGCCACACTCTCTCAGGTCTTCCTCATAGAAGATCATGTTTCCTTTCTCCAGCTGTTGGAAAGCCAGTTTTCCCAGTGCCAGGATACTGTCTCTGGTCTGCTGAGGATCAGGGTCACATTTCTGATGGTACTTTTGGTCCTTGTGTTTGATCTGAAAGATCAGGAAGTGTGTGAACATTTGAGTCAGATTCTTGGGGATCTCTCCACTCTCTGCTTCACCCAACATTCTCTCTAGAACAGTGGCTGAGATCCAGCAGAAGACTGGGATGTGGCACATGATGTAGAGGCTTCTTGAAGACTTCATGTGTGTGATGATTTTATTGGCCAGGCTCTGATCACTGATCCTCTTCCTGAAGTACTCCTCTTTCTGAGGATCACTGAACCCTCGTACCTCTGTTACCTGGTCTACACACTCAGGAGGGATCTGATTGGCTGCTCCTGGTCGAGAGGTTATCCAGAGGAGAGCAGAGGGAAGCAGATTCCCCTTGATGAGGTTTGTCAGCAGCACATCCACTGAGGCTGACTCTGTCACATCACACAATCTCCTATTGCGCTGGAAATTTAGAGGAAGTCGACACTCATCCAGACCATCAAAGATAAAGAGGACTTTGTAGGAGTCACAGTCTATTAATTCTAGTTTTCTCATTTCTGGGAAAAAGTCATGAAGAAGATTCATCAGACTGAGATTTTTCTGCTTCATCAGATTCAGCTCTCTAAAGGGAAGTGGAAACATGAAGGTGACGTCCTGATTTGCTTTTCCTTCAGCCCAGTCCAGAATGAACTTCTGCACAGAGACTGTTTTTCCAATTCCAGCTACTCCTTTAGTCAGCACAGTTCTGATGGACTTGTCTTTAAAGAGGTCATTACATTTGATGGGTTTCTCCTGTGTTGCTGGTCTCCTGGACGCTGTCTCAATCTGTCTCACCTCATGTTCATTATTGACGTCTCCACTCCAACCCTCTGTGATGTAGAGCTCTGTGTAGATCTCATTCAGAAGTGCTGAGCTTCCATGCTGTGAGATTCCTTCATTAATTCTTTTAAACTTCTCTCTCAGGTTGGATTTGAGTGTTTGCTGATACGCAGTGAGTGGGTACAGTTCTAATAAATAAAGGAATAAAAAAGAATAAGCCCTTTTAAGTAAAGTAAAAATTTAACATTATCTAACACCTGTTTTTAGTTATCTTGTCGTGTTACCGATAAAACACAAAGCACAAATTTCTCTGTCCAGAAGATATCTGAAGACTTAAAGTTACAGCTTTATCCCTGACTGTTATAAAGTGCTGACACTGGAGACTCCTTCCATAAATGTTAAATACAGTCAGGTCCATAACTATTGGGACATCGACACAATTCTAACATTTTTGGCTCTATACACCACCACAATAGATTTCAAATGAAACGAACAAGATGTGCTTTAACTGCAGACTGTCAGCTTTAATTTGAGGGTATTTACATCCAAATCAGGTGAACGGTGTAGGAATTACAACAGTTTGCATATGTGCCTCCCACTTGTTAAGGGACCAAAAGTAATGGGACAGAATAATAATCATAAATCAAACTTTCACTTTTTAATACTTGGTTGCAAATCCTTTGCAGTCAATTACAGCCCGAAGTCTGGAACGCATAGACATCACCAGACGCTGGGTTTCATCCCTGGTGATGCTCTGCCAGGCCTCTACTGCAACTGTCTTCAGTTCCTGCTTGTTCTTGGGGCATTTTCCCTTCAGTTTTGTCTTCAGCAAGTGAGATGCTGCTCAATCGGATTCAGGTCAGGTGATTGACTTGGCCATTGCATAACAGTCCACTTCTTTCCCTTCAAAAACTCTTTGGTTGCTTTTGCAGTATGCTTTGGGTCATTGTCCATCTGCACTGTGAAGCGCCGTCCAATGAGTTCTGAAGCATTTGGCTGAATATGAGCAGATAATATTGCCCGAAACACTTCAGAATTCATCCTGCTGCTTTTGTCAGCAGTCACATCATCAATAAATACAAGAGAACCAGTTCCATTGGCAGCCATACATACCCACGCCATGACACTACCACCACCATGCTTCACTGATGAGGTGGTATGCTTAGGATCATGAGCAGTTCCGTTCCTTCTCCATACTCTTCTCTTCCCATCACTCTGGTACAAGTTGATCTTGGTCTCATCTGTCCACAGGATGTTGTTCCAGAACTGTGAAGGCTTTTTTAGATGTCGTTTGGCAAACTCTAATCTGGCCTTCCTGTTTTTGAGGCTCACCAACGGTTTACATCTTGTGGTGAACCCTCTGTATTCACTCTGGTGAAGTCTTCTCTTGATTGTTGACTTTGACACACATACACCTACCTCCTGGAGAGTGTTCTTGATCTGGCCAACTGTTGTGAAGGGTGTTTTCTTCACCAGGGAAAGAATTCGTCGGTCATCCACCACAGTTGTTTTCCGTGGTGTTCCGGGTCTTTTGGTGTTGCTGAGCTCACCGGTGCGTTCCTTCTTTTTAAGAATGTTCCAAACAGTTGTTTTGGCCACGCCTGATGTTTTTGCTATCTCTCTGATGGGTTTGTTTTGTTTTTTCAGCCTAATGATGGCTTGCTTCACTGATAGTGACAGCTCTTTGGATCTCATCTTGAGAGTTGACAGCAACAGATTCCAAATGCAAATAGCACACTTGAAATGAACTCTGGACCTTTTATCTGCTCATTGTAATTGGGATAATGAGGGAATAACACACACCTGGCCATGGAACAGCTGAGAAGCCAATTGTCCCATCACTTTTGGTCCCTTAACAAGTGGGAGGCACATATGCAAACTGTTGTAATTCCTACACCGTTCAACTGATTTGGATGTAAATACCCTCAAATTAAAGCTGACAGTCTGCAGTTAAAGCACATCTTGTTCATTTCATTTGAAATCCATTGTGGTGGTGTATAGAGCCAAAAATGTTAGAATTGTGTCGATGTCCCAATATTATGGACCTGACTGTATATACATCTCCTTACAGAAAAACTCAACACATCAATGATTACACATTTTTTTTAATCTGTTTATGTGGAGTGTCAGCCATACAAGTCCCTGTGAATGAGCTGTTACTACAGAAATGATAATGTATTAGAATGAGAGCATTAATATAAACCTGTGATTTATAGCTGCATTACTGTCAAATTAATCAACACCTTCTGACCAATCACAATCCAGAATTTAACAGCACCATGGTATAAGTGTAAGTACAGACCAGCAGTAAAGTCAAGGCCAAGAGCTCTTACTGTTGTGCAGTG